>NC_134400.1:151727781-152027781 GCF_050003625.1 Haematobia irritans | reverse complement strand
TAATGACAAAATCATAAAATAAGTGATAAGCGGGAGGAGGGTATGCATACGTAATGTTATTCGTAAATTAAAGCAATTATAAAGATAATATTCTTTGTAGAATTGCATTAATACTCAATTGCATAGCTTATAGCTTTGCATTGTATTATAAGCGAAACAGGACTATACAAAAACAAGAATATACAGCAGTAAGTTCGGCCGGGACGAATCTTAAGCACCCACCACCATGAATCAAATATTAGGGTTTCCTTTGAAATTTCAGAGTACCAGTACACTTCACGAAGATAAATTTAAAGATTTTACCTATGAAGACTATATCAGATTCTGGATTTGTAAGAACCATTTTTGTTTGAGTTTTAGAGGAATCATTAACATCTCTTGTAAGTGTGCAAGAAAATTATAAAATAACGTCTTGATTTGAAATCTTAAATCTGTAGATTTTCACCCGAGAAATAAAATCTGTAAATTTTACATTGAGTTTCAAGCAATTTTCATGATCAGTGCGCCTTCTATACTCTCAAGAAGTGAAATCGGTCTATATGGAGGCATTACCAAATGGACCGATACACGTTTATGTGAGCCTTAAATACCAGAATATTTACAATTTCAAGCAAATCGGATAAAAACTACGGTTTTTAGAAACCTAAGGAGTTAAATCGGGAAATCGTTCTTATGGGGGCTATACTAAAATACGGACGGATACTCACCGTTTTCGGCACACCTCTTTATGGCCCGAAAATACCTCTAGATTTCCAATTTCAGGCAAACTGGATAAAAACTTCGGTTTCTCTAAGCCCAAGAAGTAAAATCGGGAGATCGGCCTATATGGGGGCTATACCAAAACATGGACCGATACCCACCATTTTTGGCACACCTCTTTATGGTCATAAAATACCTCTAGATGTAAAATTTCAGGCAAATTGGATAAAAACTACGATTTCTATAAGCCCAAGACCCCAAATCGGGAGGTCGGTTTATATGGGGACTATATCAAAACCTTGACCGATATAGCCCATCTTCGAACTTGACCTGCCTGCAGACAAAAGACGAGTTTGTGCAAAATGGCTTCATTATTGAAGACTGTAGTGTGATTGCAACAGACAGACAGACAGACAGACGGACAGACGTACATGGTCATATCGTCTTAGAAGTTCTCCCTGATCAAGAATATATATATTTTATATAGTCGGAAATCGATATTTCGATGTGTTACAAACGGAATGACAAACTTAGTATACCCCCGTCACCATTCTATGGTGGTGGGTATAAAAAAAATTCCGATTCAATCACGAAATTAATTTATCCATTTAATTTTTTAATTGAAATGTCTTCAATCACAGAAATGGTAGTATCAATTAAAATATTTATTGACAGTAAATTAAAAAATAATTGATCCAATTAAAAAATTAATTGATGCTATTAATTTGTGTAATTGATTTTTATTTCAATTAAAAAATTTATGGATTCAATTAAATTTTTAATTGAATATATTTTTTAAAACTCAATTAAAATTTTAATTGGAAAAAATTTCGTGTATTTTTTTCTGTGTACTTATTCTTTCTCGCGAATCCAAATGATTGGAAACCATTATAACAACCCAGCAAAGAAAGAGCTTTCAAAAAAGTAGTTTGGATCCCCAATCTGTGATCCGGAAGTAGTGCAGACTTGGATCATCTCCAATGAATTTTACATGGGCTTGTCATAGGACGGAAGTACTCCCTTTTTGGACCCGTTGCATTGCTTTAGAAGTTGTGCCCTGGAAGTTAATTTGAATGAAGAAATTTAAAATGCGAAAAAAAAAAATTTTAACCAATTTCACTTTTTCTTCATCCATATATGTTTTATTACACTATTATTTTTCTATTATCTAATTTTTACAATTTGAAAAACTTTTTCGCTCCGTCCAGGGATTGAACCTGGGTTTGTTGGCACCATAACATAACGCCTTAGCACACTCAGCCACAAACACCATTGAACGTAAAGCGTCGAAAGGTCAATTCAAATGTTTGTGATATGATCGTAATACGACACCAAGGAATAACATTCTCGAGATGTTCTTTATTAGTACGAACGAAAAAATAAGAAATGCAGTTTCAAATCTCACCAGCGGCAATTTTTTTTATCAAATATTTTTCTAAATTTTTTTTATGTCTTTATTTTTTTATTTTCGGCATATACTTGGATTAGCATAGAGATTAGATAGAGCAGGTATTGCACAGTGGGCGTAGTTTAACTTTATTTCAAGTTAGACAAACTGACTTTTAAAATATAGCTGCAAAACTAACATTTATGGGACGCTTTTGAACATGACAACCACTTGCATTTATAGTACTCTTCAAGATCTTTCGTTTAATACCAAAATATTTTGCGCAAATATGTTGGAAAGTGCTGAATTTCATTAAATATTTTATCTCCCCAAATAGTAATTAACCCATTAGGTGCGCAGGCAAAAACTACCTGGTTTGTATGTCGGCTAGTTAAATTTACAATTTATCTTCACACACATGCCAAAGTTTACTACCGATCTTCGTGAAATTTTGCACAGAGGGTAGAATTGACATTCTACCAATGCTTGGTAAATTTGATTGAAATCGGTTCAAATTTTGATATAGCTCCCATATATATCTTTCGTCCGATTTGAACTTATATGGCCACAAAAGCCAGAGTTTTGCCGTGATTTGCTTCAAATTTTGACAAGGGGTACGTTTAATAGTATCGTTAAGTGTGTCAAATTTTTTTAAAATCTGTTCAGATTTAGATATAGCTCACATATATATCTTTCGCCCGATTTGGAGTTATATGGACTCAAAAGCCAGAGTTTTGCCCTGACTTACTTCAAATTTAAAAGTTATACTCCCATTTACGTGAAATTTCGCATAGATAGCAGAATTATTATTCTAACTATGCATGTCAAATTTAGTCAAAATTGGTTCAGATTGTATATAGCTCCCATATATAGGTACACCAGAGTTGGGGAAATATGGTAGACTGTTTCATATTTTAGACCCATTTTCAATGGGATTTTCATCCAATTGACTGGATAGTTTCCTCAGAGAATACAAATATGGCCAAAATTCTCACACTTTACACAAAATTCTGTGATGATTTCCCCATATCTTAGCCATATCCTACACACTGCAATGCCAAAATTTCCACAGAACGGATGAGTTTTAAATAAGGCTCCAAGTCGCCCGACTAGACCAAATAATATATCCCAACCCACACTTGACCACATATCTTGACCAGAGATGGTCTGTATCAAACTTTTCTAGGTTTGCGACTGTCGCAAAGTTGCAAACGTCGAATATGTCACATACGCGTCGTAAATGTAGAAAAAGTAACAAACGTCGCAAATTCAGCGTCATGTTTACCCATCATCTTGGATGATATCCAAGATGATGGGTAAGCATGATCGTCTTGCGCACACAGGGTCGTGGATTCAAACCCAGTTTCGACCAAACACCAAAAAGTTTTTCAGTGGTGTATTATCCCACCTCAGTAACGCTGGTGACATTTCTGAGTGTTTCAAAGCTTCTCTAAGTGGTTTCACTGCAATGTGGAACGCCGTTCGGACTCGGCTATAAAAAAGAGGTCCCTTGTCATTGAGCTTAACATAGAATCGGGCAGCACTCAGTGATAAGAGAGAAGTTCACCACTGTGGTATCACAATGGAATGAATAGTCTAAGTGAGGCTGAAATATCGGGCTGCCTAAGATGATGGTATGTTTGAAAAACTTTAAGTTCTCAGGAATGTTCATAAAATTATAAACGGATTTAAAAGAGAATAGACTTATTTCAATGGAAGACTTCAAGCCAAAATTACTATGTCCTACTCGATGGTGCAGTAAACGTGACGATCTGAACAAGCTCATATTAGCCTACCACAAATTTTTAGAGCCAATTTTCATACTAATTAAAAATGTTCAAAACTCTAGCTAGTCATTTGCTGATGCAACGAAAGCTAACCCAGCACCATACTTTTTACATCTATTTTACCGGGAAGCCAAACTAAATTAAATTTAAAAATGTTTAAAACTTCTTTTGCTCAGAAATAGGTTTTCTACATTAGGTTTACGACTTTTGCGACATACGTATTATACCGTCGTAAATGTATGTCGCAAAGGTCACAATTTGCGACAGGCCAACCTTGATCTTGACGAGGTCTAACCAATATCCTTGTAAAATCGCCCCTGCTGAGTAGCAAAAAATAAATATTACTCTAATTGTCCTATATCTCGAATACATATGTATCGCCTGAAAAATCATAAATCTCTTTTGTACAATTGCATTAAAATTTCTCTCGCTTCATATTTCCCATATCTTTTACTAACATTGTGTTTTATCCCAGGGCGTTAGCCGATTTATATTTTAATTCTAGAGTTTTTGTAGAAGTACAAAAAATTGTTTCCATTAAAAGTACTTGTATCTGAAAATGCAAACTTTTATATAGCTCCCAGGAAATTTTAAGTAGTTGAGATGGTAACACAAATGTTTGTCTACATAGTAGTGAAGGGTATAATACAGTCGGCTCCGCCCGACTTTACACTTTACTTACTTGTTTTCTATCGCTCGAGGTGAAAAAGTGGGCGGTAAGTAAAACAGATTGACTACCCCCTAATGTAAGCGATAATACAAAATCTATTAAACTTGTCAATATAAGTATACCGAGTCGCAACGTTCTGGATGTGCACATCGCATTCCATGAAGACATCAATAAAGTGTCCGGAGATGGTCTACTTTTTATGCAAACCATAAGAGCTCGTCGCATAGTCATTTTAAACCTCACCACAGACGTTTGCAGTGTTGGAAAATGGATCTAAAAATATTTTTTATACCCACCACCAAAGAATGGTGACGGGAGTATAATAAGTTTGTCATTCCGTTTGTTAACACATCGAAATATTGCTGTAAGACCCCATAAAGTACCCAGCAAAAAAAGCGTCGCCAAAAAAGTAGTGAAAATGTTCTTTTTGGATCCGGAAGTGGTGCAAAATTGGCGCAGAAGCGACGAATTTAACATGGGCTTGTCATACGACTGATGTCCACCATTTTTAAATTTTCCATTAAAAATATGAAAAAACGAGTTATAAAAAATTGAATTAAAAGAACTTCCTGAGCAGCTAAAATAAAGAACTTCTTTGGGAGGACATTTTTGGAAGTGCTTTTAAAGTTGTGCCTTTAGAAGAACTTCCAAATTTGTTTGCTGGGTATATATATTCGTGGTGATTCTGAGTCGGTCTAACCATGTCCGTCCGTCTGTCTGTTGAAATTACGCTAACTTCCGAACGAAACAAGCTATCGACTTGAAACTTGGCACAAATAGTTGTTATTGATGTATTTGTTACACGATATTAGCATATGGTCGTTAACAACCATGCAAAAATTGGTTCACATCGGTTCATAATTATATACAGCCCCCATATAAACCGATCCTCAGATTTGGCTTGCGGAGCCTCTGCGAGAAGCAAATTTCATCCGATCTTGTTGAAATGTGGAAAATGGTGTTGCTACACACGCTCTAACAACCATGCAAAAATTGGTACACATTGGTCCATAATTATATATAGCCCCCATATAAACCGATTCCCAGATTTGGCTTGAGGAGCCTCAAAGAGAAGCAAATTGCATCCGATCTTGCTAAAATTTGGAAAATTGTGTTGCTATATAGTCTCTAACAACCATGCAAAAGTTGGTCCACATCGGTCCATAACTATATATAGCCCTCATATAAACCAATCCCCAGATTTGGCTTGCGGAGCCTCTAAGAGAAGCAAATTTCAACCGATCCGGTTGAAATTTGGTACGTGGTGTTAGTATATGGTCTCTAACAAACATGCCATATACCGATCCCCAGATTTGACCTCCAGAGTCTCTTGAAGGAGCAAAATTCATTCGATCCGGTTGTAAAGGGTGATACGGTCAAAATTTGGTCAAACCCCTCATTTTGAAGGTGTGTGTGTGTAGAATGTTGCACCTATTTTGATTTTGGAATTCACTCTTCAGCTGTCAAAATGCCGTCCAAGCAAGAAGAGTAGCGTATCAAAATTTTGCTCGCGCATCGCGAAAATCCGAGCTACTCGCACGCAAAGCTGGCAAAATCGCTAAAAGTTGCCAAATCAACCGTTACAAATGTAATTAAAGTGTTTGGGGAACGTTTGTCGACAGCCAGGAAGTCTGGATCGGGGGGAAATCGAAAACCGGAAGCCGCTGAGAGTTGCCGGTAGTTTCAAGCGAAACCCAAACCTCTCTCTCCGAGATGCCGCAAATAAGCTGGGTGTATCGTCTACAACCGTGCATTGAGCCAAAAAACGAGCCGGACTATCGACTTACAAGAAGGTAGTGACTCCAAATCGCGATGATAAACAAAATACGACGGCCAAAGCGCGATCCCGGAGGCTGTACACGACGATGCTGACGAAGTTTGACTGCGTGGTAATGGACGACGAAACCTACGTCAAAGCCGACTACAAGCAACTTCCGGGACAGGAGTTTTATACGGCAAAAGGAAGGGGAAAGGTAGCAGATATTTTCAAGCACATAAAACTGTCAAAGTTCGCAAAGAAATATCTGGTTTGGCAAGCCATCTGTACCTGTGGCTTGAAAAGCAGCATTTTCATAGTTTCCGGGACTGTCAACCAAGAAATTTACGTGAAGGAATGTTTGAATAAACGTCTGCTGCCTTTCCTGAAGAAACACGGTTGTTCCGTACTGTTTTGGCCGGGTTTGGCATCTTGCCATTACGGTAAAAAGGCCATGGAGTGGTACGCCGCCAACAACGTGCAGGTGGTTCCCAAGGACAAGAACCCTCCCAACACGCCAGAGATCCGCCCAATTGAGAATTACTGGGGTATTGTCAAGCGGAACCTAAAGAAGACCAAAAAAACTGCTAAGGACGAGCAGCAGCAGTGTTACCTGGTTGGGGGTTTTCCCCCCAAATTTAGGGGTTTTTTACACGTTTAGGGGAATTTTTAGGGGTAACATTTATTTGGGGGGATTTTTGGGGGTAAAAAATATCTTAGATCTTATAAAGTGCAGCAATTCTCAACAAAATTTGGAGCAATTCTGGCATGAATTTTGAGAAAAAAATAAAGGAAGTCAACCCATGTTCCTAAATACAAGCAAGTATGCAATGACATTCTTTTTTAAACGCATCTGTTGAAGGAGCATTTTTATTATTTGATACAATTAAAAACAAGGTTAGGTTAGGTTAGGTGGCAGCCCGATGTATCAGGCTCACTTAGACTATTCAGTCCATTGTGATACCACACTGGTGAACTTCTCTCGCTTCACTGCCCAATTCCATGTTAAGCTCAATGTAAAGGGACCTCCTTTTTATAGCCGAGTCCGAACGGCGTTCCACATTGCAGTGCAATCACCTAGAGAAGCTTTGAAACCCTCAGAAATGTCATCAGCATTACTGGGATAATCCACCTCCACCGCTGAAAAACTTTTTGGTGTTCGGTCGAAGCAGGAATCGAACCGGAATTTGTGACAAGTGATGTAATGATTTTATCTAATGATTTTTATTTACTTCAAAAGAAAATGTTTAGCATAAAAAAACTTATTTTGTCTAAAATTTTGTTCCTCAGAAAAAATCTTCTTTCAGTTTACATATTTGTGTTAAATTTAATTTTTAAGTGTATCACTACAGGATTTTTAACGAAATTTTGGGCCTCTTTTTGTATTATTTACATACTTAAAATTTTTGGGGTTTTTTTGAAAAAAGTTTAGACCATTTAAGGGGTTTTTTTTCTTAAGATTTGGGGGGAAGAATCAAAAATTACCTGGCAACACTGAGCAGCAGTTCAAGGCAAACTGGCTTTCTGCGGCGAAGAAGGTGGACAAGGTGGCTGTACAAAATCTGATGGCAGGTGTCAAGCGTGAGGCCCGGCAATTCGGATTTGGAAAAGCGAAAGCCTAACTGAATATTTTTCCTGAATTTTATACTAAATGAACTTGAAAAAGAAATTTAATTTGATTTTTTAAATAAACGATTTCACCCATTTACACGCGTTTTCCCTTGACCAAATTTTGACCGTATCACCCTTTAATTTTGTACATTTCTCTAGTGTATGGCCGATAACAACCAAGCCAAAATTGGACCGTATCGATCTATATTATATACAGCCCCCAAATAAAACGATGCCCCAATCACAGAAAAATCACGGTTGCCACTCGAGCCAAAAATAATCTACCAAAATTTTATTGCCATAGAAAATTTTGTCAACATTTTATGTCTTTAGGAAATTTTGTCAAAATATAATTTCTATACAAAATTTTGTCAAAAATGTATTTCTATAGAAAATTTTGTCATAATTTTATTTCTATAGAAAATTTTGTCAGAATTTTATTTATATAGAAAATTTATGAAGCATTTCATAGTGGGAGAGGAATATGTTGCAAAATCTTCCAAAACATCAAGAATTCTACCAATCTACCAAACAGTAAAAAATCTGGTATTCATAATTGTATATAGCCCCCATATAAAGCGACCCCCATATTTTAATTCTGGCTCTATACACTGAAAAAACAGTGAACCCTTTTCCATTGCAAAATGAACTAAACTGTAGTAATATTGACCATGATTTAGCCCTTAAGATTTTTTTCAACTTGTCTAGTTTATAATTCTCTTAAATTTTAGTTCATCTATAACATTGTATTTTAGTTCATTTTTACAACACCATAAGATTTATATACCCCTACCAAGTTAAGAAGTCAGTATTATTTTGGTTTACTTGCTTATTTTTAGGGAAACCTGATAATAAAAAGTGGTTATCAGTCTCTTTAAAATGTCGACGACTAAACTGTTTTTAAATCAATCATTCCACAGTACAGAGAAATTAAATAATTAAAGGAACAACAAACCGTTTTACTATTATGAAAATTTTCATACATTAAAATTAAACTTTCTTTAAGCAAAAGTACTTTATTATAAAAACTTATGATGAAAGTTCTTAATACAATGTTTTTGCCAATAAAAATTATGACCACGTGGAACAGAGAGTAGTTCATTTGAACCTGCTGTTTGGACATTTTTACTTATCCTTTTTTATTCATCGTAGGTAGTTTTTTTTCACATATCTTGCTGGAAAAAATGGAAACAATAATGAAAATTGTTAAAAATTAACACCATGTAATGAAATATAATTTTTAATTCTTCATTTTAGTATTCTATATAAACTCATAAAACTGTGTTGTTATCGATGTGAAGGATATAATAAAATAAATATTCTAGTTGAATGAAAGCCAAAGTTTTAATATAAAACTTACCAATTCTCTATTAAATTGTACGCTGAGGGGAAATATAAAAAGTTGTCCAAATTTATTTCGGTTACTCTGAAATTAAATATTAAATAAAATTATTAAATAGGGTTTCAAAAAATCTAATGAAAAAAATAATAATATGCATAAAAAACCAAATATTCTTGATAACCCTAGACAGTCATCATTCGCCAAAATGACGACACGTAATTTCATTTTCGATTTAAAATGCATTTTAGTCTATTGGGAAATGGTTAATTTAAGTTATACTAATTCGACCGTTTTATGAATTTTTGTTTTATACTACTTAAAACCAAATTGAATAAGAAAACAAGTATATACGGCCGTAAGTTCGGCCAGGCCGAAGCTTATGTACCATCCACCATGGATTGCGTAGAAACTTTTACTGAAGACTGTCATCCATAATCGAATTACTTGGGTTGCGGTAACACTTGTCGATGGCAAGGTATCTTAAAACTTCCTAATACCGTAATATATACCACATAGTCCATACGTGGTATATAAAGGGTGATTCTTTTGAGGTTAGGATTTTCATGCATTAGTATTTGACAGATCACGTGGGATTTCAGACATGGTGTCAAAGAGAAAGATGCTCAGTATGCTTTGACATTTCATCATGAATAGACTTACGATCTGCCACAACGTCGAATTTTCAGTGAATGGGCCCTAGAAAAGTTGGCAGAAAATCCGCTTTTTTATCGACAAATTTTGTTCAGCGATGAGGCTCATTTCTGGTTGAATGGCTACGTAAATAAGCAAAATTGCCGCATTTGGAGTGAAGAGCAACCAGAAGCCGTTCAAGAACTGCCCATGCATCCCGAAAAATGCACTGTTTGGTGTGGTTTGTACGCTGGTGGAATCATTGGACCGTATTTTTTCAAAGATGCTATTGGACGCAACGTTACGGTGAATGGCGATCGCTATCGTTCGATGCTAACAAACTTTTTGTTGCCAAAAATGGAAGAACTGAACTTGGTTGACATGTGGTTTCAACAAGATGGCGCTACATGCCACACAGCTCGCGATTCTATGGCCATTTTGAGGGAAAACTTCGGAGAACAATTCATCTCAAGAAATGGACCGGTAAGTTGGCCACCAAGATCATGCGATTTGACGCCTTTAGACTATTTTTTGTGGGGCTACGTCAAGTCTTAAGTCTACAGAAATAAGCCAGCAACTATTCCAGCTTTGGAAGACAACATTTCCGAAGAAATTCGGGCTATTCCGGCCGAAATGCTCGAAAAAGTTGCCCAAAATTGGACTTTCCGAATGGACCACCTAAGACGCAGCCGCGGTCAACATTTAAATGAAATTATCTTCAAAAAGTAAATGTCATGGACCAATCTAACGTTTCAAATAAAGAACCGATGAGATTTTGCAAATTTTATGCGTTTTTTTTTAAAAAAAAGTTATCAAGCTCTTAACAAATCACCCTTTATTAAACTAAACAAGTATATACGGCCGTAAGTTCGGCCAGGCCGAATCTTATATACCCTCCACCATGGATTGCGTAGGAACTTCTACTAAAGGCTTTCATCCACAATCGAATTACTTGGGTTGCGATAACACTTGCCGATGACAAGGTATCGTAAAACTTTTTAACACTGTCTTCTAAATTGTAAGTTAGTCCATAAGGGGTATATATTAAACAAAAAAAAAGGCCGATTAAATACGTATATAATTCAGTTTGACAAAATTTTCTATAGAAATAAAATTTTGACAAAATTTTCTATAGAAATAAAAACTTGACAAAATTTACTATAGAAATAAAATGTTGACAAAATTTTCTATGGAAGTAAAATGTTGACAAAATTTTCTATAGAAATAAAATGTTGACAAAATTGTCTATAGAAATAAAATGTTGACAAAATTTTCTACAGAAATAATTTTTTTACAAAATTTTCTATAGCAATAAAATTTTGACAAAATTTTCTATGGAAATAAAACGTTGACAAACATTGCTATAGAAATAAACTTTTTACAAAGCTTTCTATAGAAATGAAATTTTGACAAAACTTTCTATAGTAATAAAATTTGACCATTTTTACATGGGTGTTAGAGGCCATATACTAACGAAATGTACCAAATTTCAACCGCATCCGATGACTTTTGCTCCTCCAAGAGGCTCCGGAGGTCAAATCTGGGGATCGGTTTATATGGGAGCTATATATAATTATGGACCGATATGGACCAATTTTTGCATGGTTGTTAGAGACCATATACTAACACCACGTACTAAATTTCAATTGGATCGGCTGAATTTTGCTCATCCAAGAGGCTCCGGAGGTCAAATCTGGGGATCGGTTTATATGGGAGCTATATATAATTATGGACCGATATGGACCAGTTTTTGCATGGTTGTTAGAGACCATATACTAACACCACGTACCAAATTTCAATCGGGTAGGATGAAGTTTGCTCCTCCAAGAGGCTCCGGAGGTCAAATCTGGGGATCGGTTTATATGGGAGCTATATATATTTATGGACCGATATGGACCAATTTTTGCATGGTTGTTAGAGACCGTATACTAACATCAGGTACCAAATTTCAACCGGATCGGATGAATTTTGCCCATCCAAGAGGCTCCGGAGGTCAAATCTGGGGATCGGTTTATATGGGGGCTATATATAATTATGGACCGATATGGACCAATTTTTGCATGGTTGTTAGAGACCGTATACTTAGACCACGTACCAAATTTCAACCGGATCGGATGAATTTTGCTGCTCCGGAAGGCTCCGCAAGCCAAATTTGGGGATCGGTTTATATGGGGGCTATACGTAAACGTGGGCCGATATGGCCCATTTTCAATACCATCTGACCTACATCAATAACAACTACTTGTGCCAAGTTTCAAGTCGATAGCTAGTTTCGTTCGGAAGTTAGCGTGATTTCCACAGACGGACGGACAGCCGGACAGACGGACGGACGGACGGACATGCTTAGATCGACTCAGAATTTCACCACGACCCAGAATATACATACTTTATGGGGTCTTAGAGCAATATTTCGATGTGTTACAAACGGAATGACAAAGTTAATATACCCCCATCCTATGGTGGAGGGTATAAAAAGGCCGATTAAATACGTATACAATTAAGTTTAAAGTTTCTATAGAAATAAAATTTTGACAACATTTTGTATGGAAGTAAAATTTGGAAAAAATTTTATATAGAAATAAAATTTGAAAAAAAATTTCTATAGAAATAAAATTTGAAAAAAATTTTCTATAGAAATAAAATTTGGAAAAAATTTTCTATAGAAATAAAATTTGGAAAAAATTTTCTATAGAAATAAAATTTGAAAAAAAATTTCTATAGAAATAAAATTTTGACAAAATTTTTTATAGAAATAAAATTTTGACAAAATTTTCTATAGAAATAACATTTTGACAATGTTTTCTATAAAAATAAAATTTTGGTAGATTATTTTTGGCTCGAGTGGCAACCATGATTATGAACCGATATGGACCAATTTTTGTGTGATTGGGGATCGGCTATATATAACTATAGAGCGATATGGACCAATTTTGGCATGTATATTAGCGGCCTTATACTAACACCACGTTGCAAATTTCAACCGGATCGGATGAATTTTGCTCCTCCAAGAGGATCCGGAGCTCAAATCTGGGGAACGCCTTATATGGGGGCTATACATAATTATGGACCGATATGGACCAATTTTTGCATGGTTGTTAGAGACCGTATACTTAGACCACGTACCAAATTTCAACCGGATCGGATGAATTTTGCAGCTCCGGAAGGCTCCGCAAGCCAAATTTGGGGGTCCGTTTATATGCGGGGCTATACGTAAAAGTGGGCCGATATGGCCCATTTGCAATACCATCCAACCTACATCAATAGCAACTACTTGTGCCAAGTATCAAGTCGATAGCTTGTTTCGTTCGGAAGTTAGCGTGATTTCAACAGACGGACGGACGGACGGACGGACATGCTCAGATCGACTCAGAATTTTACCACGACCCAGAATATATATACTTTATGGGGTCTTAGAGCAATATTTCGATGTGTTACAAACGGAATGACAAAGTTAATATACCCCCATCCTATGGTGGAGGGTATAATAAACTCAAGTTTGGTTCACTTTTTCGCTCACGATGAAAATTTCAGCGTCTTGAAATGAGCCGTAGTCAAAATGACGAAGGCTGACGTTAATGTACAAAAATATGTATGACTGTCCAGGGCTAAAAGAAATTTAAAGAATCCTTACCAATTCACTATTAAATTACAGGCAAAGGAGTACTAAAAATTTGTCCAAATTTTTAAGGGGTTATTCTGAAATTAAATCTTTGTTTTTACATTAAAAATATTACAATGGTTTCCAAAAAATTTGATTAAAGAAATACTAAAATAAGGTATTAAAAACTTGTAATTTTGATGATAAAAAGGTCACAAAAACGTAAATATTCTAGTTGAAATAAAGCCAATTTTTAAAAGAAAACTTACCAATTCTCTATTTTTTATTTGTTCGAATCCATCTGGAGTTGCTCTGAAATTAAATATTGTTTTTACAACAAAGAAAAGCATAAAACTGGTTTCCAAAAAAATTAATTAACAAATAATAATATACATGAAAAATATTCTTTTTAAAAGAAAGTCATATTAAAAAAATACTTACCAATTTATGAATAAACTATATGCTGAGATATAACAAAAATTTTCCAATTTCATCTGGAATTGAATATTAATTTTTTACATAGAATAATACAAATTTCAATACACTTTCAATTTCAACATATTTTCCTAAATATGTGTAATAACTTTTTTCTAAACTACCGATAAAATATTAATAACTTTCATTTAAAAGGTTTAATAAACAAACACCAATATATGTCTCAAAAATCCAAAATATTCCATGCCTTTATACTCCCTTGTTGCATACCTACTTAAAAGATGCAACAGCCCACGCCAACGCCAACTATACAACTGAAGCATGCCAAACAAAACCAAGCAAAGCCAAAACATTCCTACAACAACAAAAACACATGTGCCTTTATTGAAAACAACACCTCATCCAGCCAAATAAACCATCCGCGAATAACACACACACAAACCACTAAATGAACAAAAATAAAAACAACCCCACGCTCATGTATACACAACAAAACTCAAGTAACATCATCTTTACATTAATCACATTCCACTATGCCGATAAAGATCTCTGTACTATGCATCGCATCAGCTGACAATTTACTCTAAGAATAATATTCGTAAAGGCACACCAGTTTATGAACAATGAAACGTTTAATTTAAAATTTGCAAAATTTTCAAGAAATGTTATCTACCATTTTTGACGAAAATGTCTATAAATTTAATTACATGTGAACTAAAAATATTTCATTGGGTAATTTTTTACCAACAAATATTAACTATAGGAATTGTCAGTAAGAAATTGCTATCCACTTTCAAGTTCATATTTCGTAAAAAAATATTTTCTCATACAAAAAAATCTTATAGTAAATTGCACTTATTATTTACAAAATACTTTACATTTCACAAGTAGTTTTATAGCATGACAAACGAATTTTTAACTACCAGTTAAGAAATTTTTTAAGGAAATTTCCATCGTATTTTGTAGGCCATGAATTAAACGATTGCTACTTAGAATTTGTAAAATTTCCTTCCGAGTAGTTAATTTTCGTTGAAGATACGAAAAATGAACTAAAATTCTGGAAAATTCTTGTAATAAATTATTGTAAAAATCTTCTTAAATTTACGATACACTTTTTTTTCTGTGTAATTACAGCACAAAAGTTCATATCGGTTCGTAATTATTTCTTCCCTATATATACCGGTCAAGAACTGAATATTTACGTATTTAATCGACCTTTCTTTTGTCTACTATATATCCCGCATGGACTAACTTACAATTTAGAAGATGATGTTAAGAAGTTTTAAGATGTCTTGTCATCGGC
This sequence comes from Haematobia irritans, assembly GCF_050003625.1. Lineage (NCBI taxonomy): Eukaryota > Metazoa > Arthropoda > Insecta > Diptera > Muscidae > Haematobia > Haematobia irritans. Next base: position 152,012,563 of record NC_134400.1, on the reverse strand, counting down.
CGCAAGCCAAGTAATTTAATTGTGGATGACCGTATTTAGTAGAAGTTTCTACGCAATCAATGGTTGAGGGTACATCGGCCTGGCCGAACTTACGGCCGTATATATTTGTTTTAAATAAATTTTTTTCAATTGGACACGAATCAGTGATGCCAGGAAGTTTGTTGAAAATTCCCTACGCGGCTCCTAAAAAATCCCTTTTTTTCCCTACGCCCAAAATTTTCTCCCTACATTTTTCCCTACGATACTAAATTCAAACAAATTTGGCAAGAAAATGACAAATATTTTATATTGAATTCAATTTCTTTAAAATTAATAGTCAGGGATTATATCCTTCAATAAAGGACCAAATGTTCAATAATATGAATATTGCCATTTTTATTCGGATTTGGAACATTGCAACATCATTGCTCATTTTTAACGCTACCAACATTTTTCTTGTGGACTTTAATGGCCGCGTGTTTCTCCATGTCAGATTTCTACAATTTACGAACTTTCCACAAGCAACGCATTGGTATTTAAAATCGTAATTTTCGACCGCCTCTAGCCAACGCTTTAATTCAACAATGACCTAATTTGGTCAAAAAGGCTATTTTCTAAATTTTTTTGGAATGGTTTTATTTTCTTCACTAGACGACATTTCTCTAAAACATTAAAAACTGTTGTGAATGTAACAGTTGTAAAACAGTTTTTGAAGATATTCCGGAATAAAAATCCTACATTTACTATTTTTATGTTAGCCTCATACAAATGCAGGCCGGTATAATGTCCAAGTCATTCAAACTACATATTATTACAATACTTATTCGAGCTTATTGGACAAGTTCTTTTCAGTAATAGTACTAATTCCCTTAATCTTCTTGTCCAATAGGCTCGAATAAGTATTGTAATAATATTTAATCCTACATTTATGAACACGAATCCGCGTATGCACTGCAAGTGATCTTTGTATTAGAAAATATTGAGAGGCACCAAGTTGAGGAAGCCATCACCTGTTTATGAACCTTAATGGAAGCGTTCTATTCCTGCAAATGAAATCTATTTACGCATTTGTAATTAAATACCAACGCAAAACATCTTTTAACGTTACCGCTGAACTTTTCTAAATAAAATCATTACAATAACTTCGTTAACGGTGAATTGCGTATTCCATTCGTTGAAGCTTTGACTACTATATATTTTGGATATTCAAATATCCGGAATATTAAGGAAAAGTACTCTTCTTGTTGCAAAATGTAGTAAACTCTGGAAATTGGAAAAATTCCCTACATTTGTAGAAAAAATTAAAAATCTGTCCTTTTTTCCCTACAGATGTAATTTTAGGAAAAAATCCCTACAAAAAAGGATTTTTCCCTACGCATGTCATCACTGACACGAATTATAAACTTATTTGTAATTAGTAAAATATTTTAGTTCTACCATGTTTATACCCTTCACCACTACTGTGGTACAGGGTATAATAAGTTTGTGCATTTGTATGTAACGCCAAGAAATAATTGTTATAGACCCATCTTTTAGTATACCGATCGGCTTAGAATTAAATTCTGAGTCGATTTAGCGATGTCCGTCTGTCTGTATATGTAATTTTGTGCACAAAGTACATGTCGCAGTTTAAGTCCGATCGTCCTCAACTTTGACATAACATCTTTTTTCGGGTAGAAGACAATCGCTATTGATTTTGGAAAAAATCGGTTCAGATTTAGATATAGCTGCCATATATAGTTATCACCGATTTGATCATAATTCACGTATTTATGAACCGACGTTTTTCAAATTTTGTACATCTGAATGTTTTGCCAGTCCCGTAAAAACTGCCAAATATCAGCTAAATTGGTTCAGATTTATATATAGCTCCCATATATATCTTTCGTCCGATTTGGACTTATATGGCCCCAAAAGCGAGAGTTTTACCCTGATTTGCTTCAAATTTTGTACAACGAGTACATTTAATGGTATCGTTAATTGTGCCAAATTTAGTTGAAATCGGTTCAGATTTAGATATAGCTCCCCTATATATCTTTCGTCCGATTTTGACTTATATGGTTTCAAAAGCCAGAGTTTTGCCCTGATTTGATTAAAATTTTGTACAAGGAGTATGTTTAATAGTATCGTTAATTGTGCCAAATTTAGTTTAAATCGGTTCAGATTTAGATATATCGCCCATATATATCTTTCGTCCGATTTGGATTTATATGGCCTCAAAAGCCAGAGTTTTGCATATGAAATTTGATTGCAATCGGTTCAGTTTTCGATATAGATTCCATATATATGTTTTTCCTATTTAGCATCGAACACATTGGACGGATTTGATATGGTATCGAAAATGTGGACTTACAAAGTGGTGAAGGGTATAATATAGTCGGCCCCGCCCGACTTTAGACTTTCCTTACTTGTTTCTAAAATAAACCTACATAGTCGTGAGGTCAAATATTTCATTTCTTTAAAATACGAATGGAAATTTTGCTTAGCATAGAAGACGCATTTCTCTAATATAAAGTTTTTTTCCTTGTCCAAAAGTCGATGAACTTTTCAAAGAAGTCGCATTGTCCTTATAATTAAAAGATTTCACTTAAAAATGGGTATCATAACATGAAAGAAAAAATGTTTGGGCTAAGGTCAACTTGACTTTAATAATTCAGAAAAATCCTTCAAATTTAATGAAATTGTCTTTAAATTTGTTGCCTTTTTGCATCTTGACTACAAAGCAAAAACTCATTCAAATATAGGACATGATTTTCAACACTTTATTTTAAAGACGTTTTTTACTTGAAACAAATCATATTTTCTACAGTAAGTCTAGTCTTAATTTAGAAAATAAAGTTGTCGTTAACTCGTTTTAAAGGACTTTGATAGCATATGAAGAAAAAAAGCTGCAAAAGCGAAAAATAAAAATTTGCTTCTTAGAAGCAAGTACACAAAACCCAAATTTAAAAGAGAATTGTGTCTTAAAAGTATCCTTACTTGTAGTATCCGCTTCTTTGGCTCGGAATCAATACCAAAATTTTTAAAGTAAAGACAAAATCTTTGGAACCGGGCATGCTTTTTTTCAGTGTGGGTTCACCTTTTTCCTGGGGGTAGTTGATAGAATAAATTTGAAGGAAATCATTTTCTTGAAATTAAATATTAAATAGCTTTACTAAAAGCTTTCGTTTAGTAAATAACATTTTGTATTAAAAGTTATTTTTTTTTCTCCTTTATTCTAACACTTACACACAAACAAACTAACATATATAGCAGACACACAAACACACATATACATATGTATATACGATTATATACCATAGCTGTCTATATTATATCAAGTTTTTCTTTTTCTCTGTTTTCTGAGATAATAAAATTGGCCATTTTCTTATTTGCAAAATGACAAAACAAACAGCAAACTCAGTTCATTTTGTCATTTATTTCGAATGATATAAAGTCTGCCAGGATGAGAGAACAAAATACAAATAAACCCCCCCCCCCCCCCAAAAAAAAAAAAACGAAAGACAAAATAAAGAACGAAATAAAACCAAAAAGCTATTATCGTAAAAATGCTTTATGTACCAAACAGGATAATAAACCATATTCGCACACACATACGGCCATATACAAATACTCGCAACCTCGCAATATAGAATAATAAAGCGTAGTCACTTATACAAGTATACCGTTAAGCAAAGCCCTTAGCCATACCACTAACTTAGAGAGAGAGAGAGATAGAGTGAGAGTGAGAGAGATAAATATAAAGCCCAATTCATTGGGTGTTCATGCCCCTTAGGAAAGATTTAATGCTGTTTTTGTAGTTTTGTAGCTTTGAAATTCTTAAAAGTGGGCTACAAATCTACAAAAGCAACCCTATATAAACCATTATTCTCTCTTGCACTCCTTCTCTATCTGGGAGAGTAACAAAAAGGCGGAGCTTCAGAGTATTTATACTGACAAAGAGTAACAAGTCCAACAGCAGTTAATAAATTATATTTGAAAAAATATATCTGCCTCATACATTTTTTTTTAGGACCAACGTATCATCTACTCCCACTAACTATGGTCCTTATATTTCTATCTACTAAAGAGAGAAAGAAAAAGTCATAAACCATCCATTATCACCTTGTTTTTAGTTTAACGTTAGTCAGTTATCCTACCTTATTTTGTTATCCTTTCCTATTTGATTTCTCCCCCTTTGGTTATGCTGCACCCTCAAAAGAGACCAAAAATATCTCTAAAACAAACATCAATATTCTCCAACACTTTTACTTTACTTTCACATATCCTTGGTCATCATTGAAAGTAACCGAAAAAAAATATCAACTTCCTTGCCAGACAAGGGCGGCAAAGATTTCGAAAATAATTTGCACGCGTTTGGAATATTAAGAGCAAAAACATTTTAATAAATTTGACCTTTTGGTTTGAGTTCATGTCCATTGTCCCATTTGATAACCCTCCCCTCTAACAAAAACTTTAGTTTCTTTTTCCAGCACATATTGATTATTTTTGGATTTTAGAAATTCAAACATCCTTGACCTACATAAAATATATATATATATTTTTTTTTTGCAAATTTATTAAGGTTAATCAATAGTTTAGAATTAGGATATTAGTGGTGAACAGAATAGAATTCATACACAAATCTTACGGTATGGCCACACTGGGTAAACACTTTTAGCTCAGTTTTGGTACACTGAAAAAAACAGTGAATCCACCAGGAAGAAAACTTTTTGTTAATTTTAGAAAATTTTTAATATTTTTAGAAAATTATATTTCATGTTAGCCTGATACCGAAACAGGCAATTGACGTCCAAATGCATTATATCTAATTATACAATTATTTTTCGAGCTTTATGGACAGATATAGATTAAGGAACATGCACCCAGAAAAAAGTGCCTTCGAAACTAAAGGAAAAAATTTTCATCATTATAGTTTATCCATTTTATTTCCATTAAGGTAAATTTTTGTGAAAAATAATAAAATTTACTCGTTTCAGTAAAAAAATCCTAAACTGTAAGAAGTTAGGAATAGTTCATTAACTAGAATAAGGCATGGAATTTTACTCATACTATTTTCTTCGCTGGGTATAAGAATTTACTACTGAAAAAGAAAATTTTATTCACCGATGACAAATCATTCGTAAAAATAAACAAAAACCGAACTAAAACCAAGTTTCTTAAAAATTAGTAAAATTTCTTATAAAATAATAATTGCGACTTCCTTTATAATAGAAAGTTTTTCATACATACGAACAACACTTGGCATAGAAAAATATTTTAGTTCATTCGTACTAAGAAGTATGCAATCCTTTCAAAACTTAAGGAAACACACTTCTTAGAATATAGGAAATTTTCCTAAATTTCTATTGTCTACCTGTAATCGATACCTGTCATCGTAATCGATGTGTTTGCGCGTGGGTGTAATCGATATATTTGCGCGTCGGTTGTTTTTTTAGTTGGAATCGCATTGTTTTGGTATACGGAGAGATTGTTAAAAAATAATATGGTAAAATAATATAAATAATAAATAACAAATAAAATATATAAAATATTTGTTATTTTAAATTAGTGAGAAAAATTTTCGTTTTTTTAAATAAATCTATCAATGTTCGTGATAGTGTATAAAGAAAGAAAACACCAGCAGAATAACAACCCTTTCATTTGTCTTCATTTTGGAATCTTCAATTATCAGGTAATATTCAGTGACGCTAACCATTTGCAACAAAAATGTTTTATGATTTTTTATATTTGTAGGTATTGAAATTGTAAAAGGAGGACAAAATCGTTAGGCAGCAACTTATTAAAAGTGAAAAGTACAAGAAGAAGAAAAAGTGCGTTTTACAGTTGATAATATCACACGGAAATTGGAAATAGTGGAATAATAAACTAATATTTCAAAGAGATTCGATGCTGTTGATTCTTAATAAATATATTCAATATATTAATAAAACATGTCTTTTATTAAAAACGAAGGTAAGCAGTTCTAATTATGAAGTAAAAGTTTTACCACAAATGTGTAAGATTTGTCCATGTGAATGAAAAATTTCAATAAAATCATTCCATATATGAATTCAAATCAGTTAAATTTTTTCATTCTGTAGTATAGTGGTATATAAATATAGGAAAATGTTAACTAATATATGGAATGCATTATTCCTAATTTCTACGAAAATCACATCGTTCAAACAAATAAAAATGTCTTTGGCGCTATACGAAGTTCAACTTTCTTTACAATGAGTTCATTTTAACTTAAAGAAGGGGTCACTTTTTTCTGGGTGTGGTTAATAGAACCATTGAAAAGAAAACGCCAGATACAAATCTATACACGCCTGGACTCTACATGTTTCGGTTCGGGCGAATGAACCTTTCCACAGCCTTTAGTATAGATCTGGCTGGGAGAGATAACTCAATTTTGAGCCCTTTATGCTAACTCCTTATGGAGAAAACATCTAGGAATTTTCCTTTTACAAATTGAATCATCTTTTCTCCCACTGCACATCATCTTTTCATATAAGTTACAAGTCTTATAATACCCTCCACCATACGATGGGGGTATATTAACTTTGTCATTCCGTTTGTAACACATCGAAATATTGCTCTAAGACCCCATAAAGTAAATATATTCTGGGTCGTGGTGAAATTCTGAGTCGATATGAGCATGTCCGTCCGTCCGTCCGTCTGTTGAAATCAAGCTAACTTCCGAACGAAACAAGCTATCGACTTGAAACTTGGCACAAGTAATTGTTATTGCTGTAGGTCGGATGGTAGTGCAAATGGGCCATATCGGTCCACTTTTACGTATAGCCCCCATGTAAACGGACCCCCAAATTTGGCTTGCAGACCCTCTAAGAGAAGCAAATTTCATCCGATCCGGCTGAAATTTGGTACAGGGTGTTAGTATATGGTCTCTAATAACCATGCAAAAATTGGTCAGCATCGGCCTATAATTATAAATAGCCCCCATATAAACCGATCCCCCGATTTGGGTTGCGGAGCCTCTAAGAGAAGCAAATTTCATCCGATCCGGCTGAAATTTGGTACAGGGTGTTAGTATGTGGTCTTTAACAACCATGCAAAAATTGGTCCACATCGGTCAATAATTATATATAGCCCCCATATAAACCGATCCCCATATTTGGCTTGCGGAGCCTCTAAGAGAAGAAAATTTCATCCGATCCGGTTGAAATTTGGTACATGGTGTTAGTATATGGTCTCTAACAACTATGCAAAAATTGGTCCACATCGGTCAATAATTATATATAGCCCCCATATAAACCGATGCGGAACCTCTAAGAGAAGAAAATTTCAACCGATCCGGATGAAATTTGGTACATGGCGTTAGTATATGGCCATTAAGAACCATGCCAAACTAGATCCATATCGGTCTATAGTTATATATAGCCCTCAGATAAATCGATCCCCAATCACACAAAAATTGATCCATATCAAGTTCATAATTGTATAAGCGACCCCCATATTTCAATTCTGGCTCCCTACGTACCGCGCAAAAGTCCATATCGATTCGTAATTATTTGTAGACTTACCTACACATACCTTTTTTGTCTTATATATACCACGTATGGACTAACTCACGATTTAGAAAACGATTTAAGATACCACAACCCAAGTAATTCGATTGTGGATGACAGTCTTTCGTAGAAGTGCCTACGCAATCCATGGTGGAGGGTACATAAGCTTCGGCCTGGCCGAACTTACTTGTTTGATTTAATATATAACACGTATGGACTTACATATAATTTAGAAGACGGTGTTAGGAGGTTTTAAGATACCTTGCCATCGGCAAGCGTTACCGCAACTGAAGTAATTCGATTGTGGATGACAGTGTTTAGAAGAAGTTCCTACATAAGCTTCGGCCTGGCCGAACTTACGGCCGTACATACTTGTTATTTATTTTTTTAGTTTTTGTTTAAAAATAGGAAAAAAACACGTTATAAAAAATTGAATTAAAAGAACTTTTCATTGAAGGCTAGGAATAACCTTCGATATTCCAGGGGACGTAGAAGCTGTTGGTATGCATCTGGCAACCTTCAAACGCATACTGCATGAGAAGGTGCGCGAGGGACCATTTGCTTTCATACGAAATTTCTAAATTAATATTTATTAGTATCCCGAGACATAATCCGCACTGGTATTACGAAATGACAAAACCCAAAATTTTGAATTGCCAATGGCTTGTCAACCAATATGTCTTTAGACATGTAATTTTTACGAAAAAAATTTTTTATGAATAGGAACAGTTTGTGAAAATTTCCTATTATATATTTTATCAGTTATGGAAATTAAAAATTAAATAAAATTTTGCGTTTTGCGAATTCGTAAACCAGAACAGTGGGGGGGGGGGATTCCTCACTGTTCAATACTTGGAGAAACTTTAAAACTTTTCGAATAAAATATGCAGTATATTTTATGATTTTGGGTATAATAAAATGGGGGTTTTTATTATATGTATTATGTTCAATTATTTATAACACCTGATCTAATGGCGCATATAATTTACACAGAAATGATATGACCAATTTTATTGTAGCTATAAACCTATTTACGATACAAACATCTGCACTCTGAAATTATATTTGTATGAGGATAACTGACCACGAGAATTTATGAGTGACCATCCCCCCAAATTCAAAGACACTTTGCTAGCCATGTGGCTTATGTGAAGAATTTGTGGGCCTTATTCCCAAAGGATTTGGTTTTACAGACGATTGGTCATCTTAAATTGAGAATATCATATTTGTAATGTCTTCACTTATATAGGGCCATAGGGATTTGTGTAGCATAATTCAAATCTTGCTTCAGCTCGAATGGCATTGAATCTCTTTTGACCGAAGAATTGAATGTAAATTTCATACATCTTTATTTCATTGTAGACAGGAAGTATAACTTATTGAAAGCAAATGTCAGATACCATATACCGACCTTGAATTTGGTACCTTTATATAAAAGAAAATTCTATTGAATCGATGTCAATTTGTCTTGAAATCAAATCTTCAATATAATTGAAATCTTTAAACTCGATTCATGTGTGGGGGCGTCTTATATGGGGGATATACCTAACAGTGATCCGAAATAGCCAACTACACTAAAAAACCTTCCCCAGTGGATATAGCTACGACAAAAATACGAAAAAACAAGTAAGGAAAGTTTAAAATCGGGCGGGGCCGACTATATTATACCCTTCACAACTTTGTAAGTCCACATTTTCGATACCATATCAAATCCGTCCAATGTGTTCGATGCTAAATAGGAAAAACATATATATGGAATCTATATCGAAAACTGAACCGATTGCAATCAAATTTCATATGCAAAACTCTGGCTTTTGAGGCCATATAAATCCAAATCGGACGAAAGATATATATGGGCGATATATCTAAATCTGAACCGATTTAAACTAAATTTGGCACAATTAACGATACTATTAAACATACTCCTTGTACAAAATTTTAATCAAATCAGGGCAAAACTCTGGCTTTTGAAACCATATAAGTCAAAATCGGACGAAAGATATATATGGGAGCTATATATAAATCTGAACCAATTTAGCTGATATTTGGCAGTTTTTACGGGACTGGCAAAACATTCAGATGTACAAAATTTGAAAAACGTCGGTTCATAAATACGTGAATTATGATCAAATCGGTGATACTATATATGGCAGCTATATCCAAATCTGAACCGATTTTTTCCAAAATCAATAGCGAATGTCTTCTACCCGAAAAAAGATGTTATGTCAAATTTGAGGACGATCGGACTTAAATTGCGAGCTGTACTTTGTGCACAAAATTACATATACAGACAGACAGACAGACAGACGGACATCGCTAAATCGACTCAGAATTTAATTCTAAGCCGATCGGTATACTAAAAGATGGGTCTATGACCACTATTTCTTGGCGTTACATACAAATGCACAAACTTATTATACCCTGTACCACAGTAGTAGTGAAGGGTATAAATAGGCTAATACTTATTTTGAGGATTTTGCATATTTTGGTTTAACGTTTTTTGTTTTAACAATTTTTTTTTTTTTGCTTTGAAGTGTTTGTTATAATTTGGATTTTTGAATTGACATTTATTTTTACAAGAATTCCTTTGTTGATATAGAGGGAAAGGGGAAAGAAGATTCATGTTTTTGAGTTTAATAACAATATCTACTAAACACAACTGAAATATCGATTATCGACAGACTGAATATGAAGTAATTAGTAAATCATGATGAGTTTTTAATGCCAGATTATATCGATGGAAAGTTTTCATTTTGGCTACAAAAGAGACATTTGTATGACTATGACAAGCAGTGTATAAAAAACATCACAAACCGAAAGATGGATTATCAGAAACTCATGATTACATGGGGATTTGTATTAATGGCCCTAACTGTTTGTGCCTCTGCAAAGGTACTTTTTTGTAAATTTCACGCTCACAATCAGATACTAGTTTCCTTCCACATTGTCCTTGCAGCGTGACTTTTCCATAGGAATCATTGGTGTCTTCTATAATATATCTAAAGAAGTGACATCCATCAAGAAGGTGAATGTGAGCATAACGAGTAGCAAAGTTATTAGCCTCAATGTTTCCTTCAATGAAGATATTAATAAGGCGCCTGGAGAATTTTCACTTAATATGATTTCAAAGGCAGGTCGTCGTATAGTCATCTTTCAATTTCAGTCGGAAATATGTCGCATTTTAGAAGAGGGAAGTAAAAATATTTTCATTTCAATTTTTATGAAAGAATTTTTACGAAAATCAAACCTCCCCCAAAAATGTCCCATACGAAAGGTAAATTCAGCTATTTGCATATAACTCTATTTACTTACACTGTATTATATTTCAGAATGTCGAATATTATGTTAAGAATTATACCGTTGATGAGAATAGCTATCCACCATATCTGCCTACTGGTGAATATCACTTCAATCTGAAAGTAAAGCCCAACAATATTGGCACCATGAGTGTGTCTATGAGGGCATATGTACGAAAATTGTAATTTTCCTGAATGAATGTAGTATCGAAATAAAAAAAAAAAATAAATGTGTGTGACCGAACTGTCCGTTTTTCATTTATCTCCTCTCAGAAGTGCTAGCGATATGTCGGTGCTTTTATACAAAGCGTCAGTTGTCGTTCGGGCTTCGATCGAATCGAATTACTTGGGGCGTGGTAAAACATGCCGATGGCAAGGTATCTTACAGTGTCGTAACGTTGTCTTCTAAATTGTAAGTTAGTCAATATGGAAAAAATATCCAATTCAGTTCTTGACTGATTTATACAGAAGACGATATAAATATGGAGCAGCTGCTCTTCACTGGCACCTCACCAAATCGCTTAAATTTCAAGTATGTTACGTAATTTGGTGTGGTGAATCCAACAAAATAAAAATTTTGACCCGGAAGTAACCGGGTCTTGAGAAATAACCTCTAAACGGCCAATCAAAACTTTGCTATATCTTAGTTATTTATTAGACTTGGTGTCGTTGTAAAGCTATTCCCAAGTGCTATTAACACCAAAAAACTTTACGTAAATATCTACTAAAATTTATGAGATATAACAAATTTAAAATGTTGAACCTAATTTTGTGAAATTTTATGTAAATTTCTTCTGCCCTTTCATTTAAGGTATAATTTGTAACTATAGCTTAAGTTTTAGCAAAGTTATTAACATTTTATTCTGCATATATACAAAAAATGTTCATTTTTTCCCGTTGAGAAAATCATGTACGCAGAAAAAAATTTCACGACAAATTTTCCAATTGAAAATTTTAATTGAGCTTTCAAAAATATTCAATTAAAAATTTAATTGATTCAACAAATTTTTTAATTGAAACAAAAATCAATGAAAAAAGTTAATAGCATCAATTATTTTCTTAATTGGATCAATTAATTTTATAATTGACTTTCAATTAATGTATTAATTGATACTATCAGTTTTGTGATTGAAGACATTTCAATTAAAAAATTAATTTGATCAATTAATTTCGTGATTGAATCAGAAAAACATTTTTTTGTGTGTACTTGTTGTAGGCAGTTATTTGCGTTATTTATTATTTGTTCAACTTCCCAGCAAAAAACAAGTAAGGAAAGTCTAAAGTCGGGCGGGGCCGACTATATTATACCCTTCACCACTTTGTAAGTCCACATTTTCGATACCATATCAAATCCGTCCAATGTGTTCGATGCTAAATAGGAAAAACTTATTTGGATCTATATCGAAAACTGAACCGATTGCAATCAAATTTCATATGCATAGTTACTATGTTGAATCTACTCCCTGTGCAAAATTTCACGTAAATCGGATAACAACTTTGACCTCTGTGGTCATATGACGGAAAAACGGGCCAAAGATATATATGGGAGCTATATCAAAATCTGAACCGATTTCAACCCAAAATAAACACGCATATGCAGAACCTTAATTCTACTGCCTGTGCAAAGTTTCAAATTCAATTCTACTCCCTCTGCAAAATTTCACGTAAATCAGAGTAGCACTTTTGCCTCTGTGGGCATATTAGACCAAATCGGGCGAATGATATATATGGGAGCTATATCTAAATCTGAACCGACTTCAACTAAATTTTGCACAATTAACGATACTATAAAACGTACTCCTTGTGCAAAATTTCAAGCAACTCAGGGCAAAACTCTGGCTTTTGAGGCCATATAAATCCAAATCGGACGAAAGATATATATGGGAGCTATATATAATCGGAACCGATTTTAATAAAATTAAGCACACTTAACGGTACTATTAAACGTACTTGTTGTGCAAATTTTGAAGCAAATCAGGGCAAAACTCTGGCTTTTGGGGCCATATAAGTCTAAATCGGTCGAAAGATATATATGGGAGCTATATGTAAATCTGAACCGATTTAAACTAAATTTGGCACAATTAACGATACTATTAAACATACTCCTTGTACAAAATTTTAATCAAATCAGGGCATATAAGTCAAAATCGGACGAAAGATATATATGGGAGCCATATATAAATCTGAATCAATTTAGCTGATATTTGGCAGTTTTTACGGGACTGACAAAACATTCAGATGTACAAAATTTGAAGAACGTCGGTTCATAAATACGTGAATTATGATCAAATCGGTGATAACTATATATGACAGCTATATCCAAATCTGAACCGATTTTTTCCAAAATCAATAGCGAATGTCTTCTACCCGAAAAAAGATGTTATGTCAAATTTGAGGACGATCGGACTTAAACTGCGACCTGTACTTTGTGCACAAAATTACATATACAGACAGACGGACGGACAGACAGACAGGCGGACATCGCTAAATCCACTCAGAATTTAATTCCAAGCCGATCGGTATACTAAAAGATGGGTCTATGACAATTATTTATTGGCGTTACATACAAATGCACAAACTTATTATACCCTGTACCACAGTAGTGGTGAAGGGTATACATATAGACATAAAATTTTGACAAAATTTCCTATAGAAATAAAATGTTGACCAAGTTTTCTATAGAAATAAAATTTTGACAAAATTTTCTATAGAAATAAAATTTTGAAACAATTTTCTATAGAAATAAAATTTTGAAAAAATTTTCTATAGAAATAAAAATTTTAAAAAAATTTTCTATAGAAATAAAATTTTGAAAAAATTTTCTATAAAATAAAATTTTTACAAAATTTTCTATAAAAAAACAAGTAAGGAAAGTCCAAAGTCGGGCGGGGCCGACTATATTATACCCTGCACCACTTTGTAGATTTAAATTTTCGATACCATATAACATCCTTCAAATGTGTTGGGGGCTATATATAAAGGTTTGTCCCAAATACATACATTTAAATATCACTCGATCAGGACAGAATTTGATAGACTTCTACAAAATCTATAGACTCAAAATTTAAGTCGGCTAATGCACTAGGATGGAACACAATGATAGTAACAAAATATGGGAAAAATTTAAATCTGAAGCAATTTTAAAGAAACTTCGCAAAAGTTTATTTATGATTTATCGCTCGATATATGTGTATTAGAAGTTTAGGAAAATTAGAGTCATTTTTACAACTTTTCGACTAAGCAGTGGCGATTTTATAAGTAAAATGTTGGTATTTTCACCATTTTTGTCGAAATCAGAAAAATATATATGGGAGCTATATCTAAATCTGAATCGATTTCCACCAAATTTGGCACGCATAGCTACAATACTAATTATACTCCCTGGGCAAAATTTCAACTAAATTGGAGTTAAAAATTGGCCTCTGTGGTCATATGAGTGTAAATCGGGCGAAAGCTATATATGGGAGCTATATCTAAATCTGAACCGTTTTCAACCAAATTTGGCACGCATAGCTACAATGCTAATTCTACTCCCTGTGCAAAATTTCAACTAAATCGGAGCAAAAAATTGGCCTCTGTGGTCATATGAGTGTAAATCGGGCGAAAGCTATATACGGGAGTTACATGTAAATCTGAACCGATTTCAACCAAATATGGCACGCGTAGCTACAATGCTAATTCTACTCCCTGTGCAAAGTTTCAATTAAATCGGAGTAAAAGATTGGCCACTCTGCTTATATGAGTGTAAATCGGGCGAACGATATATATGGGAGCTATATCTAAATCTGAACCGATTTCAATAAAATTTGGCACACTTGACTACACTACAAATTGTACTCGTAGTGCAAAATTTCAACCAAATTGGGGTAAAACTCTGGCTTTTGGGATCGTATTAGTCCATATCGGGCGAAAGATATATATGGGAGCTATATCTAAATCTGAACCGATTTCAATAAAATTTGGCACACTCGACTATAGTACTAATTGTTCTTCTTGCGCAAAATTTTAAGCAAATTAGGGTAAAACTATGGCTTCTGGGTCCATATAAGTCCATATCGGGCGAAATATATATGGGAGCTATATCTAAATCTGAATCGATTTCTTCCAAAATCGATAGGGCTCTATTCTGACCCAAAACACATACCTGTGCCAAGTTGGAAGTCGATTGGACTAAAACTGCGACCTAGACTTTGATTACAAAAATGTGTTCACGGACAGACGGAAATGGCTATATCGACTCAGAAGCCCACCGTGAGCATTTTTGCCAAAGACACCATGTGTCTATCTCGTCTCCTTCTGGGTGTTGCAAACATATGCACTAACTTATATACCGTGTTCCACAGTGTGGCGCAGGGTATACAAATTTACGACAGGAAGAATGTGTGTGCCTTTTTCCAAAAAATTGTCAAAATTTGTTTAATTTTTTGTTATCAAATTCTAATTTGTGGACTTTACAACTTTCAATTTAAAGCACATAGATACACATTTGTTACTTCTAAAATTGGTAGAATTTAGTAGGGAATGCAGTTCAGAAGAAAAATTCTTCTAGGTTCAAAATACTGACCCACTTTGTCAAAATGTTGCCAAAAATAAATTGTGGGGCCCATATCTGGCGAACGCATGTGAACTTTCTTGTAGAGCTTTACAAGTTCTATCCAACAAAGAAAAAATCATCGAAATCGGGGTTGCACTTTACTGGCACCTCGCCAAATCGTTTAAATTTCAAGTATGTTACGTAGTTTGATGTTCTGGTTCTAACAATGTAAAAATTTTCGCCAGGAAGAACCCGGGTCTTGAGAAATAACCTCGTTTATTGTATGTATCTTAAAAGTCCTTCGATTATGACCTATAGTTTTTCCTCCTTTATATTAAAGACCATTTTCTGTTCTTTCATTTAACGTATAATTTGTAACTATAGCTCAAGTTTTAGCAAAGTTATCAAGGTTTTATTCTAAATATATACAAAACAAGTATATACAGCAGTAAATTCGGCCGGGCCGAATCTTAAATACCCAACACCATGAATTAAATATAATAGTTTCCTTTGAAAACGCTTCGTCGTAGTGGGTTACTTGATAATATATGGAATATCACGGGGGGTTTGATGAAAGATATTCTCCCAAGCAGATCAGTTAAACCAGTATACTTCCCGAAGAAAAATTTAAAGATTCTACTTACGAAGACTAGATCAGATTCTGGATTTATAAGAACCACTCTTTATGGTCCTAAAATACCCCTAGATTTCTCATTTCAAGCAAATTGGATAAAAACTACGTTTTCCACAATCCCAAGAAGTAAAATTACGAGATCGGTCTATATGGGGGATATACCAAAATATGGACAGATATACAACATTGTCGGCATACCTATTTGTGGTCCTAAAGCATCCCTAGATTTCGAATTTCAGACAAATTGGATAAAAACTACGTTTTCTACAAGCCCAAGAAGTGAAATTAAGAGATCGGTCTATATGGGGGATATACCAATATATGGACAGATATACAACATTGTCGGCATACCTATTTGTGGTCCTAAAGCATCCCTAGATTTCGAATTTCAGTAAGTAAAATTAAGAGATCGGTCTATATGGGGGATATACCAATATATGGACCGATACACAACATTTTCGGCATACCTTTTTACCAGTTTTGGCACACCTGTTTACGGTCCTAAAATACCTCTAGATTTCAAATTTCAGGCAAATTGGATAAAAACTACGTTTTCCACAAGCCCAAGAAGTAAAATCGAGAGATCGGTCTATATGGGGGCTATACCAAAACATGGACCGATACACACCATTTTCGACACACCTATTTGTGGTCCTAAAATATCTCTTAATTTCCAATTTCAGACAAATTGGATAAAAACTATGGTTTCTAGAAGCCCAAGAAGTAAAATCGGGAGATCGGTCTATATACACACCTATTTGTGATCCTAAAATACCTCTAGATTTACAATTTTAGGCAAATCGAATAAAAACTACGGTTTCTAGAAGCCCAAGACCCCAAATCGGGGGATCGGTTTATATGGGAGCTATATCATAACCTGGCCCGATATAGCTCATCTTCGAACTTGGCCTGCGTGCAGACAAAAGACGAATCTGTGCCAAATTTCAGGACGATAGCGCATCCACTTGGGTTTGTGATCGTCCATTTCAAACTCTGTCCATAGGAGAAAGTCCTGATCCGCGACCGAAGGCCGTCCATGTCTCTACTTTCGCGTTAGCCCACTTTGGGCTCTGTCCACAGGGGAAAGTCTCAAACCCCGGCCGAAGGCCGTCCACCCATGTCACTACTTTCGCGTTAGCCCACTTTGGACTCTGTCCACAGGGGAAAATCCCGGCCGCAGGTCAGTCACCTATTTCACTTTACCTTCGCGTTATCCCACTTTGGATTCTGTCTATATCCAACATAAACATATTTCATTGCCTTTTACACGGTCGTGTAAATATTCATAGTGTTCATCACTTGGCCTGAAGCCAATAATGTCCTGACTTCTCGCGAGTAAAACCTAAGTTCCATATCTTATCAGATTTTACTTCCTGTGGTAACTAGTTGAAGATACATGGTCCTTCGAACCGGATCTGAACCAGTGACTTATGGTTATTGTAAACTATTCCTTGATTTTATTCACGGATTCTTGCTACATGCTGAGAACAATCTTATGTTGCGAACTATACGCGAGGAATATTATATATCGAGACTTCGCTCGGCTATTAAGAAATGTATACGCAACTGTAAGATATGTCTGGTATACAGGCAGAAAGTTCAGAATCAAATTATGGCCGCTCTCCCCACAGAGCGAAGTACATTATCTTTGCCCTTCTCGTACACGGGCATCGACTTTGCCGGACCTTTCTCTATTAAAACAGCAAGTACTCGACAAGCTCCCTACCAAAAGGGTTATGTATGTGTTTTTGTCTGTTTTAGCACAAAAGCTATACACCTAGAGTTATGTTCTAACTTATCTTCGGATTCATTTTTAGCGGCTTTCATGCGATTTGTTGGGAGACGGGGACTTCCACAAAAAATTATGTCGGATAATGGTACCAATTTTGTAGGAGCTGAAAGATCACTGCGTTATGAGTTTTCCCAATTTATAAAAGTAGCTGCAAATGATATCACGGCTAAATACACCCATCACGGTTTCCAATGGTCCTTCATACCCCCAAACGCTCCGCATATGGGAGGGTTGTGGGAGGCAGGAGTTAAATCATTTAAAACACATTTCAAAAAGGTGACCCAGAACAGCAAATATACTTTTGAAGAATTCGCCACTCTTTTGGTTCGGATCGAAGCGGTTCTAAACTCCCGCCCGCTATCTCCTATCACAGATAATTCGTCAGAACTATTGGCCCTAACTCCAGGTCATTTCTTAAGAGGTGCCTCACTTGTCGCGTTTCCCGAGATTTTACCCGATAACTTGTCTTTCCAGGATCGTTGGCAACGCTTAAAGGTTCAGCAACATCAATTCGCCAGGCGATGGAAAGATGAATACCTGAAGGAATTACAGAAACGGAATAAATGGCGTAACTCTAAGGAAAATATGAATATTGGTCAACTGATAGTGGTGAAAGATGATCAGCTACCACCTTGTGAATGGCGGCTTGGACGAATCACGAAAACTCACTAAAGCAACGATGGTTTCGTTCGAGTTGTCGATATACATACAGCCAAAGGAACGATAACTCGAGATATTACCAGATTGTGCCCTCTTTCCACTCAATCGTAACTTCACTCATATTTTATATTGTTCTTCCAGCTATACTATCACTTCCCTTTTCAATATAAACATTGTAACATATGTTGTGGTCTCTGGTTCCTCACTCTCGTTACCGGCTGTGTTATCACATCTCTTTTAGTTACAGAAATTGCCGCTGGTAGTGCGGGTTTTCACTTCTCTACCTCTCTCGCTAGCAAAAAAAATTGACAGACCTTTCTAATTTGTTTCTTTTCGCAGGGCTCAGTGTCTTATCTGCGAGCGTTATCATTCCCTTCGATTTTGTGGAGTATTTCTCGAAATGGATATAGGGCATCGCCGTAGGGAGGTAAAGAGATTAGGTTACTGTGTCAACTGCCTGGCCCGTTCCCATAGGACGTATGAATGTACGTCAGAAGTCCCTGTCGACGTTGCGGGGCGGAGCACCATACTCTGTTACATACAGATGCGCTACCCCTCGTGATATTTGACGAAATAGAGCGGGGACGGGTGCATTCAGACATCAGACACCTAATCTCCAGCCGTCGAGCTCGGGAAGACATATTAAGAGAAGCCATTGACAGACAACGGAACCGACAAACTAACACTCGTGAAAGGACTACTCGACCATCATCACGTCAGCAACAACAAATCCTGCAAACTGCTATGGAAGCTTTGCAGCGTTTAAAAGCAGCTCTAGATGGTTAAAATGTTGGCCTTCTCGGACAAGGCCGGGAGGATGTTTAGTATAGTTTTGCCTAATTTGGATTTTAAATGAATTTACTAAATGAAGTAGTAATTGAAGTACTGAATTAGCCCATTAATTTAAATGCAACCATGAATTTGTAGATTATAAATGAAATCAAAACCAGTATTTGTATTAATAAGTGGCAATATTTTTTTCATTCCGTTTTGAGCCGAGGTGACTTGGTAAAAAACAGTGTTACGTGCTGCCTTCTTTTCTCTTTGACATTCACCGTAAGCACATCATCCCATCTTAATAAATGTAAGTTGAACTGGACGTCCCTTTGCCTTGTTCTTTTTTTACACTGGTGTTTGTAGTAAGGGTTACCACGTAAGTATTCTATCTTTGCTGCGCCCTCCCTGGCAAGAGCCTAAGCTCATCATCATTCCCTTTTACACGGTGGTGTAAATATTCATAGTGTTCGAACCTAAGTTCATCACTTGGCCTGAGGCCAATAAAATCCTGACTTCTCGCGAGTAAAACCTAAGTTCCATATCTTATCAGATTATACTTCCTGTGGTAACTAGTTGAAGATACAATTGCATTTTTATTTATTTATTGGCATAATAGTACAACAAGTATGAACTTATAGACTGTACTACAAAATGATTGATTATTACATAATTATTTGGTAGAACATAAAAAATACTTAAAAGAAAATATTAATTTGTTTTAAAATTGACAAAGAATTTAATAGAAAACACAAATATACATATATAATTATTATTATGTTTTTTTTTTTTTTTTTTGCTTATAATTTATTAAAGTGTAACTAAAAACTATCAAAAAAGCTAAAAACAAGTATATTCGGCCAGACCGAATCTTATGTACCCCAGAGATGGTATGTATCAAACATTTTAAGGTTTGCGACTGTCGCAAAGTTGTAAACGTCGTAAACGTCGTAAACGTCGTAAACGTCACATACACGTCGTAAATGTAGAAAAAGTAGCAAACGTCGCAAACTCCAAATACTTCAGACCCTTCAGATAGGCAGCGAATGATATCCAAGATGATGATATATGCGAAGAAGTTTCAATTCTCAGGAATGTTCATAAAATTATTAACGAGTTTAAAATTCTTGAGAATATAGTTATTTCAATTGGAAATTTGAAGCCAAAATTACTATAAACTACTCGATGGTGCAGTAAACGTGACGGTCGGTACTCGCTCATAGTTAACCTTTCACAAATTACTGCAGAAACTGGAAGGAAGGAAAACTACTTATTGCTGTTGCTGTTTAGAAAAAATTTTATAAAATCACTTTTTGGCTTATTAGAACCAATTTCCATACTAATTAAAATTTTTCAAAATTGTAGCTAGTCATTCGTTGATGCAGCTAAAGCTTGGTCCACGAAAACCAAGAATAGTTTCAAGTTGTGAATGAGAGATGTAAATCTAGTAGAGTTTTGAATAAATACAATATAGGACATTTTTTGCATACCTTTTATCGGGGAGCTTAACTAAATTAAATTAAAAAATATTCACAATTTCTTTAATTCCAAATTAGGCTTTCTACACTAGGTTTGCGACTTTTGCGACATACGTATTATACCGTCGTAAACGTATGTCGCAAAAGTCACAGTTTGCGACAGGCCAACCCTGATGTACCCTCCACCATGGATTGCGTAGAAACTTCTACGAAATACTATCATCCACAATCGAATTACTTGGGTTGTGGTATCTTAAAACTTCTTCACATCGTTTTCTAAATTGTGAGTTAGTCCATACGTGGTATATATTAGACAAAAATGTATAGGTAAGTCTACAAATAATTACGAATCGACATGGACTTTTGCACGATACGTAGAGAGCCAGAATTTAAATAAGGGGGTCGCTTATATGGGGGCTAATACAATTATGAACTTGATATGGACCATTTTTTGTGTGATTGGGGATCGATTTATCTGAGGGCTATATATATCTATAGACCGATATGGACCTAGTTAGGCATGGTTGTCATATACTAGCACAATGTACCAAATTTCAACTGACTCGGATGAAATTTGCTCCTCCAAAAGGCTCCAAAACCAAATCTCGGGATCGGTTTATATGGGGACTATATATGATTATGGACTAATATGGTTGTTAAATATCATATACTACCACTACGTACCAAATTTCAACCAGATCGGATCAATTTTGCTTCTCCAAACGGCACCAGAGGTCAAGTCTGGGGATCGGTTTATATGGGGGCTATATATAATTATGGACTTATGTGAACCAATTCCTGCATGGTTGTTGGATACCATACATTAACATCACGTACCAAATTTCAACCGAATCGGATGAATTTTGCTCTTCCAAGGGGCTCCGGAGGTCAAATCTGGGGTTCGGTTTACATGGGGGATAGGAAGAAATTTGCTTCTGTTAGAGGCTCCGCAAGCCAAATCGGGGGATCGGTTTATATGGGGGCTATATATAATTATGGACCGATGTGGACCAATTTTTGCATTATTGTTAGAGACCATATACTAACACCATGTACTAAATTTCAACCGGATCGGATGAAATTTGCTTCTGTTAGGGGCTCCGCAAGCCAAATCGGGGGATCGGTTTATATGGGGGCTATACGTAAAAGTGGACCAATATGGCCCATTTGCAATATCATCCGACCTATATCAATAATAACTACTTGTGCCAAGTTTCAAGTCGATAGCTTGTTTCGTTCGGAATTTAGCGTGATTTCAACAGACGGACGGACGGACATGCTCAGATCGACTCAGAATTTTACCATGACCCAGAATATGTATACTTTATGGGATCTTAGAGCAATATTTCGATGTGTTACAAACGGAATGACCAAGTTAATATACTATGGTGGAGGGTATAAAAATTAAAACAATAATAAAATACAGTTGCATCAAAATAACCCAGCAAAAAAAAATTGGAAGTTGTTCCACAAACATTTCTTTTAAAGCCCATCCCAGAATCCCCCATCGAGTTGTTTCAACTTCCGATGCAGTCCTTTTGGACAAGTTCACAAACATTTCTTTTAAAGCCCATCCCCTATCGAGTTTTTTCAACTTCCGATGCAGTCCTTTTGGACAAGTCCACAAACATTTCTTCTAAAGCGCATCGTGGGATCCCCAAAATTCCGATGCAGTCCTTTTGGACAAGTATTAGAAAGAACGCAATCAAGCTATTTTAAGTGCAAATTTTGTATAATTAAATTATACAAAAAATATAAATTAGTAAAAAAGTAAAAAAATAATAAAAAATAAATTTCATCCCCGCTGGGATTTGAACCTGAGCCGTTTGACTTTTTCGCTTCCATGGAAGTTCTTTTGAGAAGGTTTTGCAAATTACGAGAATTTTTAATTTTTTTGTTGATTTTTAATGGACAAATATATTTATACGGAAATATATGCCGAAAATAAAAAATAAAGACATAAAAAAACCAGTAAGGAAAGTCTAAAGTCGGGCGGGGCCGACTATATTATACCCTGCACCACTTTGTAGATCTAAATTTTCGATACCATATAACATCCGTCAAATGTGTTGGGGGCTATATATAAAGCTTTGTCCCAAATACATACATTTAAATATCACTCGATCTGGACAGAATTTGATAGACTTCTACAAAATCTATAGACTCAAAATTTAAGTCGACTAATGCACTAGGGTGGAACACAATGTTAGTAAAAAAAATATGGGAAACATTTAAATCTGGAGCAATTTTAAGAAAACTTCGCAAAAGTTTATTTATGATTTATCGCTCGATGTATATGCATTAGAAGTTTAGGAAAATTAGAGTCATTTTTACAACTTTTCGACAAAGCGGTGGCGATTTTACAAGGAAAATGTTGGTATTTTGACCATTTTTGTCGAAATCAGAAAAACATATATACGGGAGCTATATCTAAATCTGAACCGATTTCAACCAAATTTGGCACGCATAGCTACAATGCTAATTCTACTCCCTGTGTAAAATTTCAACTAAATCGGAGTTAAAAATTGGCCTCTACGGTCGTATGAGTGTAAATCGGGCGAAAGCTATATATGGGAGATATATCTAAATCTGAACCGATTTCAACCAAATTTGGCACGCATAGCTACAATGCTAATTCTACTCCCTGTGCAAAATTTCAACTAAATCGGAGCAAAAAATTGGCCTCTGTGGGCATATGAGTGTAAATCGGGCGAAAGCTATATACGGGAGCTATATCTAAATCTGATCCGATTTCAACCAAATTTGGCACGCATAGCTATAAAGCTAATTCTACTCCCTGTGCAAAATTTCAACTAAATCGGAGCAAAAAATTGGCCTCTGTGGTCATATGAGTGTAAATCGGGCGAAAGCTATATATGGGAGCTATATCTAAATCTGAACCGATTTCAACCAAATTTGACACGCATAGCTACAATGCTAATTATACTCTCTGTGCAAAATTTCAACTAAATCGGAGCAAAAAATTGGCCTCTGTGGGCAAATGAGTGTAAATCGGGCGAAAGCTATATATGGGAGCTATATCTAAATCTGAACCGATTTGGCTGATATTTTGCAAGTTTTTCGAGACTCATAAAATATTCGGATGTACGGAATTTGAGGAAGATCGGTTGATATACACGCCAATTATGACCAGATCGGTGAAAAATATATATGGCAGCTATATCTAAATCTGAACCGATTTTTTCCAAAATCAATAGGGATCGTCTTTGAGCCGAAACAGGACCCTATACCAAATTTTAGGACAATCGGACTAAAACTGCGAGCTGTACTTTGCACACAAAAATACATCAACAGACAGACAGACGGACAGACAGACAGACAGACAGACAGACAGACAGACAGACAGACAGACAGACAGACAGACAGACGGACATCGCTAAATCGACTCAGAATTTAATTCTAAGACGATCGGTATACTAAACGATGGGTCTCAGACTTTTCCTTCTTGGCGTTACATACAAATGCACAAACTTATTATACCCTGTACCACAGTAGTGGTGAAGGGTATAATTAGAAAAATATTTGATAAAAAAATTGCCGCTGGTGAGATTTGAACCTGAGTTTCTTATTTTTTCGTTCATACTAATAATTCCTTGGTGTCGTATTACGATCATATCACAAACATTTGCATTGACCTTTCGACGCTTTATGTTCAATGGCGTTTGTGGCTGAGTGTGCTAAGGCGTTCTGTTATGGTGCCAGCAAACCCAGGTTCAACCCCTGGTCGGAGCGAAAAAGTTTTTCAAATTGTAAAAATAGATAATAGGAAAATAATTGTGTAATAAAATATATTTATGAAAAAAAGTGAAATTGGTTGAAAAAAAATTGTTTTCGCTTTTTAAATTTCTTCATTCAAATTAACTTCCAGGGCACAACTTCTAAAGCAATACAAAGGATCCAAAAAGGGAGTATTTCCGTCGTATGACAAGCCCATGTAAAATTCATTGGAGATGATCCAAGTTTGCACTACTTCCGGATCACAGATTGGGGATCCAAACTACTTTTCTGGAAGCTCTTTATACCCTGCGCCACACTGTGGAACAGGGTATTATAAGTTAGTGCATATGTTTGTAACACCCAGAAGGAGACGAGATAGACACATGGTGTCTTTGGCAATAATGCTCAGAGTGGCTCCTTAAGTCGATATAACCATGTCCGTCCGTCCGTCTGTCTGTGAACACATTTTTGTGATCAAAGTCTAGGTCGCAATTTTAGTCCAATCGCCTTCAAATTTGGCACATGTTCCTAATTTGGGTCAGAATAGAACCTTATTGATATTGGAAGAAATCGGTTCAGATTTAGATATAGCTTCCATATATATCTTTCGCCGGATATGCACTAATATGGACCCAGCAGCCAGAGTTTTATACCGATTTGCTTGAAACTTTGTACAAACATAACACTCAGTCGTATAGTTAAGTGTGCAAAATTTGATTGAAATCGGTTCAGATTTAGATATAGCTCCCATATATATCTGTCGCCCGATATGGACTTATATGGCCCCAGAAGCCAGATTTTTATACCGATTTGCTTGAAATTTTGTACAAACATAACCTTTAGTCGTATAGTCAAGTGTGCAAAATCTGATTAAAATCGGTTCAGATTTAGATATAGCTCCCATATATATCTTTCGCCCGATATGGACTAATATGGTCCTACAAACCAAAGTTTTGGCCCAATTTGGTTGAAATTTTGCACAGGGAGTAGACTTAGCATTGTAGCTATGCGTGCCAAATTTGGTTGAAATCGATTCAGATTTAGATATAGGTCCCATATATATCTTTCGCCCGATATGCACTTATATGGACCCAGAAGCCAGAGTTTTAGAGTTTAGAAATTTCAACTATAAGTCAGCAAACTGGCAGCGATTTGAAAATTATATTGAAAATCGGTTACCTAATCACATGATTAGGTATACCACAAAAAATTCTATAGATAGAGATATTGAAAAACTCGTCGAAATTATGCTACGTGCTGGAGACATTTCTATACCAATAATTAACCATGCCGATAGTAACGTACTTTCAAAAGCTACCGTTAAGCTTATAAAAACAAGACGTTGTATGGATAGAAAAATGAGAAGAGCAAGAGACCCAAATGTTGCAAACTTCTACAAACAAAATATAAAGCTAATAACAACCATAATAAATAATAAAATATTCAAGGAAAGAAACGAGAAATGGAACAAGTTATTAGTAAGCCTAAGGCCTGGTGACAAATCTTTCTGGAGATTAAGCAGATCACTCAGGGGTAAAAATAATAGGAACATTCCGTATTTAGTCTATAATAATCAAAAAATACATGCCGATGTTGATAAAACCCAATTATTAGCAAATACTTTCTCAAAAGCAAATGAACTGACTAAGAATTATAAGCACTCTGTGGATAAAATCGTGAACTGTAAAGTAAACCGATTTTTACATGATGATATCCATTCTGAAAACGTAATCTTAACCTCAGTTGAAGAGCTCACCACTTTAATAAAAAACTTAAAGACATCAAAGTCACCTGGATTGGATCAAATACCAAACATGCTAATTAAAAAGTTACCTATGAAAGCAATAAAAATGTTGACAAATCTGTATAACAGTTGCATCAAATTATGCTATTTTCCACGTCATTTTAAAAAAGCTAAAGTTATAGCTATACAAAAACCCAACAAGCCAAAGGGAGATCCATCCAGCTATAGACCAATTAGCCTTCTAAGCAACTTGGGGAAACTCTTCGAAAAGGTTGTATAAAAAAGGCTAAACGATTTTGCAATGGAGCACGACGTTATTGCCCACGAACAATTCGGGTTCAAGAAGCAACACAGTTGTATCCAGCAGGTTAACAGAATAACAAATTTAATTATTAAAAATAAGCGCAAGAGGCATTCGACTGGACTAGTTCTGCTAGATATAGAAAAAGCGTTCGACACGGTCTGGCACAATGGACTTATCTATAAAATGTTGCAATCTTTGTAAATTAACATCAGAATTTCTCACCGAAAGAACATTCGTTGTTAACATAAAGGATTCATATTCTACACCCAAGCCTATCTCAGCAGGATTGCCACAAGGTTCTATCCTTTCCCCACTGTTATACTCTTTATATACATCAGATTTTCGCCCTCCATCTGGCATAAATACTGCTTATTATGCAGACGATACAGCGTTACTCACAACCAGCAAACTTACTTCTGCTCTACTTAAAAAAATGGAGAAAGGCCTTAGGAGTGTTAATAAGTATTTTTGTAAATGGAAAGTCAAAATAAATCCGGAAAAGACTCAGGCAATAATTTTCCCGTTCAACAAATCACCTAAACGTCTTCCAAACCGCAACATAGTGCTTGGAACTGATGAAATCCCCATCAGCGGATGTGTCAAATACCTTGGAATACAACTGGACAATAAACTAAATTTCAGCAAACATATAGGTGATACTGCACTGAAGAGCTCCAATGTCCTCAAAACACTATGGCCAATATTAAATTACCGTTCACCTTTGGACATACGAAACAAAATCCTAATTTTCAAATCAGTGATAAGGCCGACACTCACATTTGGCTGTCCCATATGATACAAATCGGCAAAAACACATATAAGGAAGCTGCAAATAATTCAAAATAAATGCCTTAAAATTATCCACAATCTACGATGGAGATTTCCAACAAATCAACTTCACCACACATATGGATATGAAAAGATTGACGACTTCATACACAGACTTAGCGAAGCCTATTTTAACAAAAATATGCAATCAGCTTATCCATTGATAAGTGCTTGCAGCAATGGCTCATTATAAATATTAGCGTATAAAACAGTTATCACCAAATTGAAAACTATATGTATTAAGAGTTTACAATTAGTAAATTTAATTTATACATATTTGATTTTCTGGCAATGTTTGATTATTAACAAGATTCTATAGAAAGGGTTTTTACCTATTTTACCCTTTGAAATGTTCATCACAAAAACACACAAACATCACAAAAACTAAAAACTGATCTCATTTGTTGTAATATCTAGTGTAATGTCCCGAAAAATGTATATAGATGAAAAAGTAAAGTAAATAAAGATGAATTAATAAATTGAAATTGAAATAGCACATGGGAATAGCTTTACAACGACACCAAGTCTAATAAATAACTAAGATATAGCAAAGTTTTGATTGACCGTTTAGAGGTTATTTCTCATATTTTTATTTTGTTGGAATCAACACACCAAATTACGTAACATACTTGAAATTTAAGCGATTTGGTGAGGTGCCAGTGAAGTGCAGCTGCTCCATATTTATATCGTCTTCTGTATAAATCAGTCAAGAACTGAATTGGATATTTTTTCCATATTGACTAACTTACAATTTAGAAGACAACGTTACGACACTGTAAGATACCTTGCCATCGGCATGTTTTACCACGCCCCAAGTAATTCGATTCGATCGAAGCCCGAACGACAACTGACGCTTTGTATAAAAGCACCGACATATCGCTAGCACTTCTGAGAGGAGATAAATGAAAAACGGACAGTTCGGTCACATACATTTATTATTTTTTTTTTTTATTTCGATACTACATTCATTCAGGAAAATTACAATTTTCGTACATATGCCCTCATAGACACACTCATGGTGCCAATATTGTTGGGCTTTCCTTTCAGATTGAAGTGATATTCACCAGTAGGCAGATATGGAGGATAGCTATTCTCATCAACGGTATAATTCTTAACATAATATTCGACATTCTGATATATAATACAGTGTAAGTAAATAGAGTTATATGCAAATAGCTGAATTTACCTTGCGTATGGGACATTTTCGGGGGGCGTTTGATTTTCGCAAAAATTCTTTCATAAAAATTGAAATGAAAATATTTTTACTTCCCTCTTCTAAAATACGACATAGTTCCGACTGAAATTGAAAGATGACTATACGACGACCTGCCTTTGAAATCATATTAAGTGAAGCTTCTCCAGGCGCCGTATTAATATCTTCGTTGAAGGAAACATAGAGGCTAATAACTTTGCTACTCGTTATGCTCACATTCAGCTTCTTGATGGATGTCACTTCTTTAGATATATTATAGAAGACACCAATGATTCCTATGGAAAAGTCACGCTGCAAGGACAATATGGAAGGAAACTTGTATCTGATTGTGAGCGTGAAATTTACAAAAAAGTACCTTTGCAGAGGCACAAATAGTTAGGGCCATTAATACAAATCCCCATGTAATCATGAGTTTCTGATAATCCATCTTTCGGTTTGTGATGTTTTTTATACACTGCTTGTCATAGTCATACAAATGTCTCTTTTGTAGCCAAAATGAAAACTTTCCATCGATATAATCTGGCATTAAAAACTCATCATGATTTTCATAATTACTTCATATTCAGTCTGTCGATAATCGATATTTCAGTTGTGTTTAGTAGATATTATTATTAAACTCAAAAACATGAATCTTCTTTCCCCTTTCCCTCTATATCAACAAAGGAATTCTTGTAAAAATAAATGTCAATTCAAAAATCCAAATTATAACAAACACTTCAAAGCAAAAAAAAAAAAAATTGTTAAAACAAAAAACGTTAAACCAAAATATGCAAAATCCTCAAAATAAGTATTAGCCTATTTATACCCTTCACTACTACTGTGGTACAGGGTATAATAAGTTTGTGCATTTGTATGTAACGCCAAGAAATAGTGGTCATAGACCCATCTTTTAGTATACCGATCGGCTTAGAATTAAATTCTGAGTCGATTTAGCGATGTCCGTCTGTCTGTCTGTCTGTCCGTCCGTCTGTCTGTATATGTAATTTTGTGCACAAAGTACAGCTCGCAATTTAAGTCCGATCGTCCTCAAATTTGGCATAGGGCCGTTTCTTGGGACAGAGACAATCGCTATTGGTTTTGGAAAAAATCGGTTCAGATTTAGATATAGCTGCCATATATATTTATCCCCGATGTGGTCATAGTTAGCGTGTTTATCAACCGATTTTCTTGAAATACCGTACATCCAAATATTTTATGAATCTCGAAAATCTTGCAAAATATCAGCCAAATCGGTTCAGATTTAGATATAGCTCCCATATATATCTTTCGTCCGATTTAGACTCATATGACCACAGAGGCCAAAGTTTACTACCGATCTTCGTGAAATTTTGCACAGAGGGTAGAATTGACATTCTACCAATGCTTGGTAAATTTGATTGAAATCAGTTCAAATTTAGATATAGCTCCCATGTATATCTTTCGTCCGATTTGAACTTATATAGCCACAAAAGCCAGAGTTTTTCCGTGCACGCAGAGAAGGAATATGATCACCTCAAACATGTTTCAAGAGCAAAATGTTATTTTTGTATGGTAACCATGTAACATGTTTGTCACTAAAATGTTATTTTCTCGCCAAATATAACCTGCTTGCCGAAATCAGATACATGATTTCCGAGAAAATAACATGGTTGCGAAAACCATGTTACATGGTCACCACCCAAAAATAACATTTTGCTCTTAAAACATGTTTGAGGTGATCATATTCCTTCTCTGGGTGTGATTTGCTTCAAATTTTGCACAAGGGGCACGTTTAATAGTATCGTCATGTGTGTTAAATTTTGTTAAAATCGGTTCAGATTTAGATATAGCTCACATATATATCTTACGCCCGATTTGGACTTATATGGTCTCAAAAGCCAGAGTTTTGCCATGACTTATTTCAAATTTTGCACAAGCGGTACTTTTAACGATACTATTGTATGTGCCAAATAGGGTCAAAATCGATTCAGATTTAGATATATATATATATATATATATATATATATATATATATATATATATATATATATATATATATATATATATATATATATATATATATATATATATATATATATATATATATATATATATATATATATATATATATATATATATATATATATATATATATATATATATATATATATATTTCGTCCGATTTGAACTTATATGGCCTCAAAATCCAGGGTTTTACCGTGATTTGCTTCAAATTTCGCACAAGGAGTAGTTTAGTAATTGTGCCAAATTTGATTGAAATCGGTTCAGATTTAGATATGGCTCCCATATATATCTCCCGCCCGATTTGCACTCATATGACCAGGTGGGCCAAAGTTATACTCCCATTTACGTGAAATTTCGCATAGATAGCAGAATTATTATTCTAACTACGCATGTCAAATTTAGTCAAAATTGGTTCAGATTGTATATAGCTCCCATACACGCACAGAAAAACCATGTTTGGACATGGTTGCCGCATCCATTTAATGCTTATCTAGAGCATGTAATTGCCGCGAAAACCATATATTTTGTCTTTGTAAAAATAGTTTTCGAGCGGAGAAAAATGTATGGTGGCAATAAGCATTTGAATGGTTCTCAAATACCGCAAACATGTTCTATCATTTAAATGATAGAATTTGAGAGCATTAAATGGTCGGGAAAATCATGTATCTGACCATTCAATTTTTTTACTTTTTTACAGGGAAAAAAGTATTTTTATAGGTTAAGTATAGACATGTCTAGAACCATTACATGGCAATAAAGACCATTTACATTTTTTTCGTGACCATTTAATTTTTTAACTTGTTTGCAACGAAAAGAATTTTATAAAAATATTGAGCAGGTACACACGATTTTCATTTTGCGCGTCAGTCGTGTGTTGATTGTTTCTTGGAATGGACGGAGAATACGGATTTACTGTGTTTTGTGTTAATTTATTTATTCAGAAGTGGCACGTGGTTTTATGTGAACACAAAAAGGGAAAGAGTAATTGAAATGTAAATGTTCCTGTTTTTTGTTATGCATTTTGCTATATGGTATCATTTATTTTTATTTGCAGTTACATGATGTCTGCGTTTGTACATTTGATGCGCACGATGTAAATATGGAATAATTACTTATTGTTGAAATTGAAATAAAATAGAGTGTGTAAAAATATATGATGTTTGCTTGAACGGCATTATAAAAACAAATAAACAATGAATTAGTTTATAAATAAATAAAAACAAACAAATAAAGTTAATTTTGTGTTTTCTTTTCTCAAGTGGCGTCCTTTTTTCAACGATGAAAAAAGTTTTTTCATAAAGATCAAAACATTTTAGGTTGTGACCATGTTCTTTTAACTAGGAGAAAAACATTTTTAATGAATACCATAACATTTTAAATCGTGACCATTGTCTTTTCATTCAAACAAAATTCTTTTTATCAATATAATAACATTTTAGATGAGGACAATTACATTTTTCTTAGAACCATGTTCACTGAGCCAACATGGTTGCAGGTTAAAGTGTTACATGGTCGCCGCAAAAATAGCTCCTATCATATTATTTTGCTCTTCGAATATGATTGTGACAATCATGTTTCTTCTCTGCGTGTATATACGTACACCAGAGTTGGGGAAATATGGTAGACTATTTTATATTTTAGACCCATTTTCAATGGGATTTTCCTCCAATTGACTGGATAGTTTCCTCAGAGAATACAAATATGGCCAAAATTCTCACAAGTTACACAAAATTCTGTGATGATTTCCCCATATCTTAGCCATATCCTACACACTGCAATGCCAAAATGTCCACAGAACGGATGAGTTTTAAATAAGGCTCCAAGTCGCCCGACTAGACCAAATAATATATCACAACCTCATATCTTGGCGAGATCTAACCAATATCCTTGTAAACTCGCCACTGCTGAGTAGCAAAAATTGTAAATATTACTCTAATTGTCCTATATCTCGAATACATATGTATCGCCTGAAAAATCATAAATCTCTTTTGTACAATTGCATTAAAATTTCTCTCGCTTCATATTACCCATATTTTTTACTAACATTGTGTTTCATCCCAGGGCGTTAGCCGATTTAAATTTTAATTATAGAGTTTTTGTAGAAATACAAAAAATTGTTTCCATTAAAAGTATTTGTATCTGGAAATGCAAACTTTTATATAGCTGCCAGCAAATTTTAAGTAGTTGAGATGGTAACACAAATGTTTGTCTACATAGTGGTGAAGGGTATAATATAGTCGGCTCCGCCCGACTTTAGACTTTACTTACTTGTTATACCCACCACCATAGGATGGGGGGTATATTAACTTTGTCATTCCGTTTGTAACACATCGAAATATTGCTCTAAGACCCCATAAAGTATATATATTCTGGGTCGTGGTGAAATTCTGAGTCGATCTGAGCATGTCCGTCCGTCTGTTGAAATCACGCTACCTTCCGAACGAAACAAGCTATCGACTTGAAACTTGGCACAAGTAGTTGTTATTGATGTAGGTCGGATGGTATTGCAAATGGGCCATATCGGTCCACTTTTACGTATAGCCCCCATATAAACGGGCCCCAAAATTTGGCTTGCGAGGCCTCTAAGAGAAGCAAATTTCATCCGATCCGGCTGAAATTTGGTACATGGTGTCAGTATATGGTCTCTAACAACCATGCAAAAACTGGTCCACATCGGTCCATAATTATATATAGCCCCCATATAAACCGATCCCCCGATTTGGCTTGCGAGGCCTCTAAGAGAAGCAAATTTCATCCGATCCGGCTGAAATTTGGTACATGATGTTGGTATATGGTCTCGAACAACCATGCAACAATTGGTCCACATTGGTTCATAATTATATATATATATATATATATATATATATATATATATATATATATATATATATATATATATATATATATATATATATATATATATATATATATATATATATATATATATATATATATATATATATATATATATATATATATATATATATATATATATATATATATATATATATATATATATATATATATATATATATATATATATATATATATATATATATATATATATATATATATATATATATATATACATATATACATATATAATTATGAACCAATGTGGACCAATTGTTGCATGGTTGTTAGAGACCATATACCAACATCATGTACCAAATTTCAGCCGGATCGGATGAAATTTGCTTCTCTTAGAGGCCTCGCAAGCCAAATCGGGGGATCGGTTTATATGGGGGCTATATATAATTATGGACCGATGTGGACCAGTTTTTGCATGGTTGTTAGAGACCATATACTGACACCATGTACCAAATTTCAGCCGGATCGGATGAAATTTGCTTCTCTTAGAGGCCTCGCAAGCCAAATTTTGGGGCCCGTTTATATGGGGGCTATACGTAAAAGTGGACCGATATGGCCCATTTGCAATACCATCCGACCTACATCAATAACAACTACTTGTGCCAAGTTTCAAGTCGATAGCTTGTTTCGTTCGGAAGGTAGCGTGATTTCAACAGACGGACGGACATGCTCAGATCGACTCAGAATTTCACCACGACCCAGAATATATATACTTTATGGGGTCTTAGAGCAATATTTCGATGTGTTACAAACGGAATGACAAAGTTAATATACCCCCCATCCTATGGTGGTGGGTATAACAAGTAAGTAAAGTCTAAAGTCGGGCGGAGCCGACTATATTATACCCTTCACCACTATGTAGACAAACATTTGTGTTACCATCTCAACTACTTAAAATTTGCTGGCAGCTATATAAAAGTTTGCATTTCCAGATACAAATACTTTTAATGGAAACAATTTTTTGTATTTCTACAAAAACTCTATAATTAAAATTTAAATCGGCTAACGCCCTGGGATGAAACACAATGTTAGTAAAAAATATGGGTAATATGAAGCGAGAGAAATTTTAATGCAATTGTACAAAAGAGATTTATGATTTTTCAGGCGATACATATGTATTCGAGATATAGGACAATTAGAGTAATATTTACAATTTTTGCTACTCAGCAGTGGCGAGTTTACAAGGATATTGGTTAGATCTCGCCAAGATATGAGGTTGTGATATATTATTTGGTCTAGTCGGGCGACTTGGAGCCTTATTTAAAACTCATCCGTTCTGTGGACATTTTGGCATTGCAGTGTGTAGGATATGGCTAAGATATGGGGAAATCATCACAGAATTTTGTGTAACGTGTGAGAATTTTGGCCATATTTGTATTCTCTGAGGAAACTATCCAGTCAATTGGAGGAAAATCCCATTGAAAATGGGTCTAAAATATAAAACAGTCTACCATATTTCCCCAACTCTGGTGTACGTATACACGCAAAGAAAAAAAAAACGTTTGGAAAACGTGTACCGAAAACGTTTTTCTTTTGTTAGAGTTTTTTGAATTGCTTCGAAAATTTTAAACTTTTATCACCAAAAAAATTGGTTTGTTACAAAAATTTTATTTTTTCAATAAAAAAAGTTATTTTTGAAACAACAACATAGTCCATTTCGTTTATATCAAACACTGTCCTTTTCTGACTTTAGGTCTTTAATAAGACACATTTTACAGTAACAAAAAAACAAAAAAAAAAACTTTGGCAGGCAAAAAAACAAAAAAAAAAACCGTAGCAGGGATCGAACCCACGACCCTTGGCATGCAAGTCGGACGTAGCAACCACTGCTCCACGGTGCCATACTAAATGTTTGTTTCTGTTAAATAAACTTTGTTTATTCTCTAACAACCATGCAAAAATTGGTCCATATCGGTCCATAATTATATATAGCCCCCATATAAACCGATCCCCCGATTTGGCTTACGGAGCTTCTAAGGGCAGCAAATTTCATCCGATCCGGCTGTAATTTGGTACATGGTGTTGGTATATGGTCTCTAACAACCATGCAACAATTGGTCCACATTGGTTCATAATTATATATATATATATATATATATATATATATATATATATATATATATATATATATATATATATATATATATATATATATATATATATATATATATATATATATATATATATAGCCCCCATATAAACCGATCCCCAGATTTGGCTTGCGGAGTCACTAAGAGAAGCAAGTTTCATCCGATCCGGTTGAAATTTAGTACATGGTGTCAGCATATGATATCTAACAACCATGCAAAAATTGGTCCACATCGGTCCATAAATATATACAGCCCCCCATATAAACCGATCGCCAGATTTGACCTCCGGAGCCTCTTGGAAGACCAAAATTCATCTGATTCAGTTGAAATTTGGTACGTGGTGTTCCTCCTTACACACAAAAAAATAACTGCAAATAAATATTAACAACTTTATTTGTATGTAAAATCTGCTGATGCTCAACAAATTTATCTATGAGGCATTTGTTGTTGAAATGTGTTTGTAGATGCTTGACAGAGGAAATAATGGAAATATTCTGAATTTTCAACAAAATGTTTTGTTGCGAAAATAGTTGACTGCTATTGATATGAAAACAAAAACTAAAATACAAGACTGGTTACGCGCACATCGCTGAGAACATGTACGAAAGCTAAAATAAGTATGCGAAGAATACCGTTAGAACAAAATGAGTATGAGCACATGCACGTGTATGATAGCAAGCAAAGAGCTCTTTCAGCTCTGTGAAAAATTTGTATTTTTCAATATGGTAGTTTCTTAAATGTGTTTGTTGTATGAGATAATTAATAAAACCATATTAATATCGGGATTAGAGTTATTACAATTCTAATTAACTAGAATATATATCACTGGGTAAAAAGTTGTCAAAATGCTTGCTAGACCCTGGATTACTCAAATTTAAAATCGTAATACATTTACAAAACTGAGTATAGGATTTTCGACGCAAAAATGTTACATGTTCACCGTCCAAAAATAACATTTTGGTCATATTCCTTCTCTGTGTGTACTTAACAAAATATCTCCAAAATTTTTCTTGCAATTTTGGTGCAATAATTCTGTCAATTTCAATTTAATTTTTTGTCAATACACCCATAAATTTGTTACAGTCATTGATAGACTCCAACAAACCACATACAAATATTTTCGTTCAAATTCAAAAATATTTGTTGAGGATTAAATGTAACGTTCAGCAACAAATATTTTGTTGCTCAACAAATTACTTACAAATTATGTTACTGAGAACACAAATTATTTGTTGCCTTCTGATGGTAACGATTGCCAACAACTTTTTTGTAATAATGGTTATTAAAAGTACAAATTAGTTTGTTGCAGGAAAATTAACAAATTTTGTTATTGGTTTTCCAACAAAAGTTATTGGTTCTCAAACTTATTTTTATCTGTGTAGCCTTTTGGAAATCACACAAAAATTGGTCCATATCAAGTGCATAATTGTATATAGCCCACATATAAGCGACCCCCATATTTCAATTTTGGCTCTCTACGTACCGTGCAAAAGTCCATATCGATTCGTAATTATTTGTAGACTTACCTATACATACCTTTTTCATCACCCTTCAAATCTGCAAAATTTCATGGAAATCGGTTCAGATTTAGATATAGCCCCCACAAATATGTATCGCCCGATTTTGAAAAATTTGCCCCCAAATAACCTTATTTTTCGCCATAGAGGCCTCATTTATTAGCTGATCGTACTCAAACAGTTAGAAACAGCAATTTGACATCATTTTATAGTATCTCGGCTAATGAAGCAAGCAATTCCAACAATGCTAATTTCGACCAGAATGCTTACTAATAAATGTCGCTCTTAATCAACGCCTTACGCCAAGGCATAAGGCGTAAATTACGTTTGGTACTACACTAAAAACAAAACGTGATTACCAAACGTTTCGTTTTAAAATCACCCTTAGACAAACCGATAGACAGACAATGAAACCACTAATTTGTTGCATTTGTGTAAATTAAATTACTGTTTACACTCGACAACAATGAGGATGACAACACCACATACTCTTGCCAAAGACAGATGGACGGACGGACAGAGTGTAGACAAACAAAAAAAAATCCACTTGATTGCGGCATATATGGATATCAGCCATAAGGACAGCAACCCTTAAATGGACATAGTTGCCAATACCCCTCGTGGATGATAAAAATCCACACATATTGAAAAGCCATGACATTTCAAAGGCATTGCGGAACGTGCCATAACCATCACAACATCCACAAAAGCGAAATAAACTCCAGAATCCATTGAAAAGTCGAAATGTTGTTGTTTAAAATTACAACAAAAAATCGAAACCTGTATACCCGTAGATGAAAGGGTTTTGACTTTCCCTGTTGACATCAGGTCAAATTGCCTTTAATCGAATTAGGCTGCCGTTTTCATTTGCCCAAAAAGGGGAATTATAAGGAAATGTAACCCAAGTCATTCAATGTGTTCGTCTGTCTGCCTTTGTTTTAATGCGATTTTAAAATTCTAAAATAATTTCACAGCATGACATGCCCAATGTGGCAAAAGAGGGCAATTTTCCTTGGCACTCACATTGGAAGGTCACTCTCAAAAAAGGGTTGTTTAAAAAATTCTCTTCAATAGCGTTGAGATGGGGTTGGGATGACAAAATTGTGCTCTTGGTTTCGAATACAAAGAAGATTTACTTTGTAGCAGCAGATTCCAAAAGTTAAGCCTCTGGATCATGTGAATTGTAAATAGAATTAAAGGAATTTGCATATGGTCATTTTGTGTGGACTATGCATTGGTGGAGGAGTTGGGGTCAATGGATTTCTTTTTTTTAACTCATTCCAATGTGTGGAGTTATTAGTCATGGATTTCCCCTAAATATCCTTGAATATGATTTGCCTTTTTTAGCCGAAATCAAATTTGTGGCCTCAATTTAACACCATTATTTATGCCCCTTCACACAAAAGAATAGCCCTCATGTCAATATTCCTCCTTTGTGACACCCATCAATATGCCATAATCATAAACTCAAACTAATGCAGAAACATTAAACTTGTAATAATAAGAACCACGCTGGTGGAACAATAGGCTTTTGTGGTGGCAATCAATGACGTGAAGTGGATGTAGCTTTTATTAGGGATCAGTGTTGACAACCAAGTAAACTGAAGTAACCCAGCAAAAAAAGAATCGGAAATTGTTCTAAAGGCACAACTTTAAAGAACTTCCTAAAATGTTTTTTTTTTCAAAGATGTTCTTTATTTTAACTGCACAGGAAGTGCTTTTAATTCAATTTTTTACAACACGCTTTATTCATATTTTTATACCCTAAACCACATAGTGGTCAGGGTATAATAATTTTGACCTGCCAAAAAATATGCCTACCAGAAATATTGTCTTAGACCCCATAAAATATATACCGATCGAATCAGAATCACCTCCTGAGTCGATCTAGCGCTTGGTGTCCGTCCGTCCGTCTGTCCGCCTGTCCATGTATTTATTGGTCGCAGGATTCCGGTCGCAATTATTAACCGATTTTGATGAAATTTGGTACAGTGAGTTTTTTGGGTACAAGGACGAACGCTATTGAGTTTGGAAGAAATCGGTTCAAAGTTAGATATAGCTCCCATATAAAGGGTGGTTAAATTGTAAGGGCCGATGTTGAATGTGAACCACACCTAAACGCCAATTTTTTTTCCGAATTTTATTTGACATTTCTCTATTTCAGACTTACTCAATTTGAACCATGGAGAGATACGCAATCCAACAACGTGTTGAATGGTTCCAAGAAATGGCAGCAGTGGGTGAACAATTTTCGAAGAAAATCATCTTCAGTGATGAGGCACATTTTCACCTCAGTGGATTCGTCAATAAACAGAATTTCCGCATTTGGGAGAATGAGAATCCAAGAGTGATTGTCGAAAAACCAATGCACCCACAAAGAGTGACTGTTTGGTGGGGTTTATGGGCTGGCTGCATCATCGGGCCGTATTTTTTCCAAAATGAGGCCGGTCAGGCAGTTACTGTGAATGGTGTTCGCTATCGTGAGATGATAACGAAATTTTTATGGCCCGAATTGGAAGATATGGATGTGGACGATATGTGGTTTCAGCAGGACGGTGTCACTTGCCACACAGCTAACGAAACAATGGCTCTTTTGCGCAACAAATTCAATGGCCATGTTATCTCACGTAATGGCGATGTCAATTGGCCGCCAAGATCATGTGATTTGACACCGTTGGACTCTTTTCTTTGGGGTTATTTGAAAGAAAAGGTGTACGACGATAAGCCAGCAACAATTCAAGAGCTAAAGGATGAAACAATTCGGCACATTAACGGCATAGAACCTCCATTATGCCTCAGCGTCATCGAAAATTTGGACCATCGGATGATGGTGTGACACCGAGGGCGCGGCGCCCATTTGGCCGATATTTTGTTCCATATATAATTGACTAATACCAATATATCATAATAAAATAAAATTACAATAATTTCCTAAATAGTTTGTGTTTTATTCAAAATCAACATCGGCTCTTGAAATTTAACCACCCTTTATATGTATCGCCCGATTTCGATAAATGGGTTCAGATTGCGCTCATTTACTAACCGATCGGTGTCAAATTTGTCACAAAGTAATCCAATTAACCACCCTTTAAGTGTGCCAAATTTCAACGAAGACGGTTC
Organism: Haematobia irritans; assembly: GCF_050003625.1. NCBI lineage: Eukaryota > Metazoa > Arthropoda > Insecta > Diptera > Muscidae > Haematobia > Haematobia irritans. The sequence continues at coordinate 151,972,497 of NC_134400.1, read as the reverse complement.
AGATTTAGTTATAGCTCCCATATATATGTATCGCCCGATTTTTCCAAATTTCGTCCCTTATTTATCAACCGATCTGAGTCAAAGTTGGTCAAATCTAATTTTCTATAGCACTTACTATATATGCGAAAAGTCATCGAAATCGGTTCAGATAGAGCTATAGCTCCCCTATATATGTATCGCCCGATTTTCACAAATTTGACCATAGGTTAAGTTAGGTTAGGTGGCAGCCCGATGTATCAGGCTCACTTAGACTATTCAGTCCATTGTGATACCACATTGGTGAACTTCTCTCTTATCACTGAGTGCTGCCCGATTCCATGTTAAGCTCAATGACAAATTTGACCATAAAACCCTTATTTATCAACCGATCATACTCAAATTTGGCTTACTCAAATCTACTATAGCACTGAATCTATGTGCAAAATATCATTCAAATCTGTTCAGATTTAGATATAGCTCCCATCCCATCAAAAATTCCCCCTTTATAACCTTATTTGTGACCATATTGGCCTCATTTATTAACCGATGTTACTAAAAATTTAGCACAAGGTAATCTCCTGTAATATCAACAAAACCTGCAAAATATAATCCAAATCGGTTCAGATTTAAATATAGCTCCCACATATATTTATCGCCCGTTTTTGAAAAATTTACCCCTTATAACTTTATTTCTGACCATAATAGCCTTATTTAATACCAGATCTTACTCTAATTGAGCACAAGGTAACTTTCTGTGGTATAAACCAAATCTGAAAAATATCATCCAAATCGGTTCAGATTTAGAATCAGAATCAACTATAGCTCCTAGGTTGGCTGATAAGTCCCCGGTCTGACACATAGATGGCGTCGCTAGTATAAAATGCATATTATTTTTATATAGTACCAACCTTCGAATGATTCGTGTCAAAATTTGACGTCTGTAAGTCAATTAGTTTGTGAGATAGAGCGTCTTTTGTGAAACAACTTTTGTTATTGTGAAAAAATTTAAAAAAAAGGAATTTCGTGTTTTGATAAAATACTGTTTTCTGAAGGGAAAAAATACGGTGGAAGCAAAAACTTGGCTTGATAATGAGTTTCCGGACTCTGCCTCAGGGAAATCAACAATAATTGTTGGTATGCAAAACTCAAGCGTGGTGAAATGAGCACGGAGGACGGTGAACGCAATGGACGCTCGAAAGAGGTGGTTACCGACGAAAACATCAAAAAATCCACAAAATGATTTTGAATGACCGTAAAATGAAGTTGATCGAGATAGCAGAGGCCTTAAAGATATCAAAGGAACGTGTTGGTCATATCATTCATCTATATTTGGATATGCGGAAGTTCTGTGCAAAATGGGTGCGCGCAAGCTCATATTTGACCAAAAACAACAAAGTGTTGATGTTGATACACCCGAGATTTTCCGTCGATATGTGACAATGGATGAAACATGGCTCCATCACTACACTCCTGAGTCCAATCGACAGTCGACTGAGTGGGCAGCGACCGGTGAACCGTCTCCGAAGGGTGGGAAGACTTAAAAGTCCGCTGACAAAGTAATGGCCTCTGTTTTTTGGGATGCGTATGGAATAATTTTTATCGATTATCTTTAGAAGGGAAAAACCATCAACAGTGACTATTATATGGAGCGTTTGAAGGTCGAGATAGCGGCAAAACGGCCCCATATGAAGAAGAAAAAAGTGTTGTTCCACCAAGACAACGCACCGTGCCACAAGTCATTGAAAAGATGGCAAAAATTCATGAATTGGGCTTCGAATTACTTCCCCACCCACTGTATTCTCCAGATCTGGACCCCAGCGACTTTTTCTTGTCCTCAGACCTCAAAAGGATGCTAGCAGGGAAAAAATTTGGCTGCAATGAAGAGGTGATCGCCGAAACTGAGGCCTATTTTGAGGCAAAACCGAACGAGTACTACCAAAATGGTATCAAAAAATTGGAAGGTCGTTATAATCGTTGTATCGCTCTTGAAGGGAACTATGTTGAATAATAAAAACTAATTTTGACAAAAAAAAAATGTGTTTTTATACCCTCCACCATAGGATGGGGGTATATTAACTTTGTCATTCCGTTTGTAACATATCGAAATATTGCTCTAAGACCCCATAAAGTATATATATTCTGGGTCGTGGTGAAATTCTGAGTCGATCTGAGCATGTCCGTCCGTCCGTCTGTTGAAATCACGCTAACTTCCGAACGAAACAAGCTATCGACTTGAAACTTGGCACAAGTAGTTGTTATTGATGTAGGTCGGATGGTATTGCACATGGGCCATATCGGTCCACTTTTACGTATAGCCCCCATATAAACGGACCCCCAAATTTGGCTTGCGATCGCTCTAAGAGAAGCAAATTTCATCCGATCCGTCTGAAATTTGACACATGGTGTTAGTATATGGTCTCTAATATCCATGCAAAAATTGGTCCACATCGGTCTATAATTATATATAGCCCCCATATAGGGAGCCACCGTAGTGCAATGGTTAGCATGCCCGCCTTGCATACACAAGGTCGTAGGTTCGATTCCTGCTTCGACCGAACACCAACAAGTTTTTCAGCGGTGGATTATCCCACCTCAGTAATGCTGGTTACATTTCTGAGGGTTTCAAAGCTTCTCTAAGTGGTTTCACTGCAATGTGGAACGCCGTTCGGACTCGGCTATAAAAAGGAGGTCCCTTGTCATTGAGGTTAACATGGAATCGGGCAGCACTCAGTGATAAGAGAGAAGTTCACCAATGTGGTATCACAATGGACTGAATAGTCTAAGTGAGCCTGAAACATCGGGCTACCACCTAACCTAAACTAACCTAGCCCCCATATAAACCGATCCCCGGATTTGGCTTGCGGAGCCTCTAAAAGAACCAAATTTCATCCGATCCGGTTGAAATTTGGTACATGGTGTTGGTATATGTTCTCCAAAGACCATGCAAAAATTGGTCAACATCGGTCCATAATTATATATAGCCCCCATATAAATCGATTCCCAGATTTGTCCTCCGGAGCCTCTTGGAGGAGCAAAATTCATCCGATCCGGTTGAAATTTGGAACATGGTGTTAGAATGTCGTCTCTAACAAACACGCAAGAATTGGTCCATATCGGTCCATAATTATATATAGCCCCCATATAAACCGTTCCCCAGATTTGATCTCCTTGGAGGAGCAAAATTCATCCGATCCGGTTGAAATTTGCAACGTGGTGTTAGTATAAGGCCGCTAATATCCATGCCAAAATTGGTCCATATCGGTCTATAGTTATATATAGCCGATCCCCAATCACATAAAAATTGGTCCATATCGGTTCATATTCATGGTTGCCACTCGAGCCAAAAATAATCTACCAAAATTTTATTTTTATGGAAAACATTGTCAAAATGTTATTTCTATAGAAAATTTTGTCAAAATGTTATTTCTATAGAAAATTTTGTCAAAATTTTATTTCTATAGAAATTTTTTTCCAAATTTTATTTCTATAGAAAATTTTTTCCAAATTTTACTTCTATAGAAAATGTTCTCAAATTTTTATTTTGTCAAAATTTTATTTCTATAGAAACTTTAAACTTAATTATATACGTATTTAATCGGCCTTTTTTAGTTTAATATATACTACGTATGGACTACCTTGTAATTTAAAATTTTATTTCTATAGAAAATTTTGCCAAAATTTTATTTCTATAGGAAATTTTGTCAAAATTTTATTTCTATAGAAAATATTGTCAAGATTTTATTTCTATAGAAAATTTTTTAATTTTTTATTTCTATTGAAAATATTGCCAAATTGTTATTTCTATAGAAAATTTTTTCATTTTTTATTTCTATAGAAAATTTTGTCAACATTTTATTTCAAAACTGAGTTATATACGTATTTAATCGGCCTTTTTTATGTTTAATATATACCCCGCATGGACTAACTTACAATTTAGAAGACGATGTTAAGAAGTTTTAAGATACCTTGCCATCGGCAAGTGTTACCGCAACCCAAGTAATTCGATTGTGGATGACAATCTTCAGTAAAAGTTTCTACGCAATCCATGGTGGAGGGTACGTAAGCTTCGGCCTGTCCGACCTTACGGCCGTATATACTTGTTCTTTGTTAGACCGGGGACTTATCAGCCAACCTGTTATGCTAGATATCCAGCGATTATCGTCATAACCTTTCCACAAAAGAAAAAACGCATCTTTGACAACACTCTCCAATTATACACTGCCAATCATTGACATTGTTGCCGTTTATTATTCCTCTTCTTTTGTTGTTACAAAAAATTATGCAAATTAGATTTTGGTGGCACCCGACGACTTCTTTTAAAATTTTGTATACACAATCATCCCAAAGTCAAACCTATCTATCCACTCTCATAATAACGAAGTACTTGTAATAATGTTGTTATTATTATTTTAATTTTTTCCTCCCGGAAGCATCCCTTGAATGCAAACGATGAAAATCCCAGCGATTCCTTGGGGTTCGTTGCCTTTCTCATGTTTGGGCTAGTGGGACTATGAGAAGAACTGGTGTTGAAATGTTACAGCAACACAGTTCTATCAAATGATGTCACTGACATCTCTGTTCATTTAGTTCTGTTGTGCTGTTTTTGTTCCTTCCTTCATACAAAAAAAAAATGATTTCATTATGGTCTAGAATCAAGAGGGTTGGTCTGTTGAAAATATCCTCAGGTAATTTTACTGCTGTTCAATATTTTTGGTATATCTTCCTGAATGGCACACGTCAATTAATGGCACAATTTGATTAAGTTGACACTTCTGAGTCGAATTGCGGGTTGGTAATATAACCCAGGAATTTCCAAGTTTAGATAATAAAGTAGCATAATTTCAATAGGTATAGAGAAAATTCATCGATTTAGTTCTACATCAGAATCATCTTTCCATCGCATCGACAAAGGTAGTGCTCCGAAGTCTCGACATCTTACACCCTCACAAAAAATCGCTTCTGTAACATATACTCCCAAACATATTTTGCTTCAAGCATATACATTTTTGGGTATTGCCCAAACATTTATATGTTTGATCTCTTCCAATATATAATATGTTTGAAAGCATATTGGTCTAAACAATATATGTTTGGGTAGTCTAAGTTCCAAACATTTTGTATTTTTGCATCCAAATTCAATAATGTTGTCTTCCAAAAAACAATATGTTATTATGTGAACATATAATATGTTTGGAAGCATTTTGCACCCAAAAATAGTATATGCTTAAAAAAAATTCTCCCAAACAATATTGTGCTCAAAATTTTATTTATTTTTTTATATATTTACAATCATAATGAATTATGAAAATAAACAGGTAATATAGGTGCTAACAACATAGGTTTTCGACCTGAATGCTCAAAATTTTGTTTCTGCCTAATTGTATATTCCCTCACATCTTTCTCACTTCCACGAGATTTTTTAGTTCTTAGCACCTTTTTCTGCAATACAAACATTGTAGAAGAAATTATTCAATTTTATGATTTTTTTTTATTTTAATTTTACCTTTTGCCGGACGGGGATTCGAACAGCGGACCACACAGTTTGTAAGAATCAAAGAAGTAGCTGATCAATTGCCCAAGGGAAAATAAAATGTTAATTTTGTAATAACAAGCAACCACCACCAACTTAATTCAATATCGCTCCCTGTTAAATAGCGCTCCAAGCTACTAAACACATATATGTTTATAGGCTATTTCTAAATTAATATATGTTTGCATCCAAGCATATTATATTTACAAACATTTTATGTCCCAAACATAATATGTTCTAACATATTAACATATATGTCCCAAACATGTTATGCTAGTTTATGAACATTATATGCTTGCACTCAAAAATATTGTGTTTAAAAATTTGTGTTCCAAACATATAATGTTTATAGGCAAACATATGAAAAACAGTCTTTTTCATCCGTGTAGAGACATGAGCTATACAAACCGTCAATCACTCCTGGTATTTGGCACGGGTGACCGGTTATGATGTAATTCGTACAGAATTGTTTGTACAATATTTATACAGGGTGGCTGATCCTCTCTTCATTATACCGCACAATGGCCAACAAAATCTCCGGATCTCAATCCGTTGCACTTTTGCGCTTAAGGCATTTCGGAGAGTAAGGATGACACTCTTTTTTTCTGTTTGATAAAATTTTCTATAAAAAATAAAATTTTGATAAAAGTGTCCATAGAAATAAAATTTAGACAAAGTTTTCTATAGAAATAAAATCTTGGTAGATTAATTTTGGCTCGAGTGGCAACCATGATTATGAACCGAAAAAAATTTGAATAAAATTTTCTATAGAAATAAAATTTTGACAATTATGAAAATTTTATTATGAACCGAATAAAATTTTAACAAAATTTTCTCTAGAACTAAAATTTTGACAAAATTTTTTATAGAAATAAAATTTTGGTAGATTATTTTTGGCTCTAGTGGCAAACATGATTATAAACCGATATGGACCAATTTTTGTGTGATTCGACCAATTTTGGTATGGTTGTTAGCGACCATATACTAACACCACGTTCCTAATTTGAACCGGATCGGATGAATTTTGCTTCTCCAAGAGGCTCCGGAGGTCAAATCTGGAGAATGTTTTATATGGGGGCTATATATAATTATGGACCGATATGGACTAATTCTGGCACGGTTGTTAAAGATCATATACTAACACCATGTTCCAAATTACAACCGGATTGGATGAAATTTGCTTCTCTTGGAGACTTCGCAAGCCAAATCTGGGGATCGGTTTATATGGGGCTATATATAATTATGAACCGATGTGGACCAATTTTTGCATGGTTGTTAGAGACCATATACCAATATCATGTACCAAATTTCAGGCGGATCGGATGAAATTTCCTTCTATTTGAGGCTCCGAAAGCCAAATCTGGGGATCGGTTTATATGGGCGCTATATATAATTATGGGCCGATGTGGATCAATTTTTGCACGGTTGTTAAAGACCATATACCAATACCATGTACCAAATTTCAGGCGGATCGGATGCAATTTGCTCCTCTTTGAGGCTCCGCAAGCCAAATCGGGGGATCGGTTTATATGGGGGCTATATATAATTACAGACCGATGTGGACCAATTTTTGCATGGTTGTTAGAGACCATATACCAACATCATGTACCAAATTTCAGCCGGATTGGATGAAATTTGCTTCTCTTTGAGGCTCCGAAAGCCAAATCTGGGGATCGGTTTATATGAGGGCTATATATAATTAAGGACCGATATGGACTAATTTTTGCACGGTTATGAGAGACCATATACCAACATCATGTACCAAATTTCAGCCGGATCGGATGAAATTTTCTTCTCTTTTAGGCTCCGCAAGCCAAATCTGGTGATCGGTTTATATGGGGGCTATATATAATTATGGACCGATGTGGACCAATTTTTGCATGGTTGTTAGAGACCATATACCAACACCATGTACCAAATTTCAGCCGGATCGGATGAAATATGCTTCTGTTAGAGGCTCCACAAGCCAAATCTGAGGGTCCCTTTATATGGGGGCTATACGTAAAAGTGGACATCGATAACAACTACTTGTGCCAAGTTTCAAGTCGATAGCTTGTTTCGTTCGGAAGTTAGCGTGATTTCAACAGACGGACGGACGGACATGCGTAGATCGACTCAGAATTTCACCACGACCCAGAATATATATACTTTATGGGGTCTTAGAGCAATATTTCGATGTGTTACAAACGGAATGACAAAGTTAATATACCCCCATCCTATGATGGAGGGTATAAAAAGGCCGATTAAATCCGTATATAACTCAGTTTTGAAATAAAATGTTGACAAAATTTTCTATAGAAATAAAAAATGAAAAAATTTTCTATAGAAATAACAATTTGGCAATATTTTCTATAGAAATAAAATTTTGACAAAATTTCCTATTGAAATAAAATTTTGACAAATGTTCTATAGAAATAAAATTTTTACAAAAATTTTCTATAGAAATAAAATTTTGGCAAAATTTTCTATAGAAATAAAAGTTTGACAAAGTTTTCTATAGAAATAAAATTTTTACAAAATTTTCTATAGAAATATAATTTCACAACATTTTCTATAGAAATAAAATTTTTACAAAATTTTCTATAGAAATAAAATGTTGACAAAATTTAATAGAAATAAAAAATGAAAAAATATTTCTATAGAAATAAAATTTTGACAATATTTTCTATCGAAATAAAATTTTGACAAAATTTCCTATAGAAATAAAATTTTGACAAATGTTCTATAGAAATAAATTTTTTACAAAAATTTTCTATAGAAATAAAATTTTGACAAAATTGTCTATAGAAATAAAAAAATGGAAAAATTTTGTATAGAAATAAAATTTTATTCGTTTTGTTTGTTATTGTTGGCTTCTCTTCAATCGTTATTGTTGTTTTTTTGATCTCAGCTTAAAGCCATGCATTGACTAAACTACAAGTGTAGCTTAACCAACAGAGGAAAAGTATGCTTGTCAAATTTATTTGGGCAAAGCCCTATAGACTGCAAGATGGTTGGATGTACAGCTGTTTCGGAATTACCACATTCCTCATCAGCATCCTCTACTTGCAGCAAAACTATCAACCAATTATCAGAATAAATTCGGGTAATTCACTCAACCCAACGTGAACTACACTTGAACCTCCCGAAAAAGGGGTTGATAGTCGGCTACTGCCTAAACAAATTTGCCAGCATATCTCTTTTCCTTTGCCAAACTCAAATCATCGATTTGAATGTATTTGGCTGGGTTTGTTTTTGAGCGTGCTTCCTCTATCTTCATTCGTTTTGTTTGTTATTGTTGGCTTCTCTTCAATCGTTATTGTTGTTTTTTTGATCTCAGCTTAAAGCCATGCATTGACTAAACTACAAGTGTAGCTTAACCAACAGAGGAAAAGTATGCTTGTCAAATTTATTTGGGCAAAGCCCTATAGACTGCAAGATGGTTGGATGTACAGCTGTTTCGGAATTACCACATTCCTCATCAGCATCCTCTACTTGCAGCAAAACTATCAACCAATTATCAGAATAAATTCGGGTAATTCACTCAACCCAACGTGAACTACACTTGAACCTCCCGAAAAAGGGGTTTTGCTGCAAGTAGAGGATGCTGATGAGGAATGTGGTAATTCCGAAACAGCTGTACATCCAACCATCTTGCAGTCTATAGGGCTTTGCCCAAATAAATTTGACAAGCATACTTTTCCTCTGTTGGTTAAGCTACACTTGTAGTTTAGTCAATGCATGGCTTTAAGCTGAGATCAAAAAAACAACAATAACGATTGAAGAGAAGCCAACAATAACAAACAAAACGAATGAAGATAGAGGAAGCACGCTCAAAAACAAACCCAGCCAAATACATTCAAATCGATGATTTGAGTTTGGCAAAGGAAAAGAGATATGCTGGCAAATTTGTTTAGGCAGTAGCCGACTATCAACCCCTTTTTCGGGAGGTTCAAGTGTAATTCACGTTGGGTTGAGTGAATTACCCGAATTTATTCTGATAATTGGTTGATAGTTTTGCTGCAAGTAGAGGATGCTGATGAGGAATGTGGTAATTCCGAAACAGCTGTACATCCAACCATCTTGCAGTCTATAGGGCTTTGCCCAAATAAATTTGACAAGCATACTTTTCCTCTGTTGGTTAAGCTACACTTGTAGTTTAGTCAATGCATGGCTTTAAGCTGAGATCAAAAAAACAACAATAACGAAATAAAATTTTGACAAAATTTTCTATAGAAATACAATTTCATAAAACTTTCTATAAAAATAAAATTTTGACAAAATTTTCTATAGAAATAAAATTTTCTATAGAAATAAAATTTTGACAAAATTTTCTATAGAAATAAAAAATTAAAAAATTTTCTATAGAAATAAAATTTTGACAATATTTTCTATAGAAATAAAATTTTGACAAAATTTCCTATAGAAATAAAATGTTGGCAAAATTTTCTATAGAAATAAAATTTTAGCAAAATTTTCTATAGAAATAAAAAACTGAAAAAATTTTCTATAGAAATAAAATTTTGACAAGATTTTCTATAGAAATAAAAAAATGAAAAAAATTTTCTATAGAAATAAAATTTTGGCACAATTTTCTATAGAAATAAAATTTTGACAAAATCTTCTATAGATATAAAAAAATGAAAAAAATTTTCTATAGAAATAAAATTTGTGCACAATTTTCTATAGAAATAAAAGAATAAAGAAAATTTCTGTAGAAATAAAATTTTGACAAATGTTCTATAGAAATAAAATTTTGACAAAATTTCCTATAGAAATAAAATTTTGACAAATGTTCTATAGAAATAAAATTTTGACAAAAATGTTCTATAGAAATAAAATTTTGACAAAATTTCCTAAGAAATAAAATGTTGACAAAATTTCCTATAGAAATAAAATTTTGACAAATGTTCTATAGAAATAAAATTTTTACCAAAATGTTCTATAGAAATAAAATTTTGGCAAAATTTTTTATAGAAATAAAATTTTGGCAAAATTTTTTATAGAAATAAAATATTGGCAAAATTTTCTATTGAAATAAAAAAAAAATGAAAAATTTTTCTATAGAAATAAAATTTTGGCAAAATTTTCTATAGAAATAAAATTTTGACAAAATTTTCTATAAATAAATGAAAAAAATTCTATAAAAACAAAGATATTTCTATAGAAATAAAATTTTGACAAAATTTTTTATAGAAATAATATTTTGACAAAATGTTCTATATAAATAAAATTTTGACAAAATTTTCTAATGAAATAAAATTTTGATAAAAGTGGCTATAGAAATAAAATTTTGATAAAAGTGGCTATAGAAATAAAAATTTGAAAAATTTTCTATATAAATACAATGTTGACAACATTTTCTATTGAAATCAAATTATGACAAGATTTTTATAGAAATAATATTCTGACAAAAGTTTCTATAGAAATAAAATATTGACAAAATTTTCTATAAAAATAAATTTTTAACAACAATTTCTAAACTACAATTTTGACAAAACTTTCAAAACAAAACTAATAAAATTTTGAAAAAATTTCTACAAAAATACAATTTTGACAAAATTTAAAAAGCGAAAAAAAACATTTTAGCCAATTTCACTTTTTATTTAATATTCTTCATTACACTATTATTTTCCTATTATCTAAGTTTTAGAATTTGAAAAACTTTTTCGCTCCGACCAGGGGTTGAACCTGGGTTTGTTGGTACCATAACAAAACGCCTTAGCACAATCAGCCACAAACGCCATTGAACACAAAGCGTCGAAACGTAAATTCAAATGTTTGTGATATGATCGTAGTACGACACCAAGCAATAACATTCTAACTGCTTCTCGAGATGTCCTTTTTAAGTATGAATGAAAAATAAGAAACGCAGGTTCAAATCCCACCAGCGGCAATCTTTTTTATCTAATATTTTTCTAAAAAATTATATTTGTATGTTATACATCGTTTTTATTAATTTATTTTCGGTATATATTTTCGAATAACTATATTTTTCCATTAAAAATTAACAAAAAAAAAATAAAAATTCTCGTAATTTGCAAAACCTTCTCAAAAGAACTTCAATTCAATTGTCCACAACTTAAATTTACACATAAAATAGCTTAATTGCGTACTTTCTAATACTTGTCCAAAAGGACTGCATCGGATGTAGAAAAAAAATCATTGGGGGGATCCCAAAATGCGGTTTAAAAGAAGTAATTTACTTTAACTAAACTTTAACTAAAATATATTATTATTGCATTTTAAATATATTTTACTGCAAAATTGCAGTATTTTTTAATTCACATCCAAAACACTGTATTCGGATCACTTCGTAAGAAGTGATGCAAATTCAATGCAACGGCTGGTGGATATCCGTCATTTTCGGACAAAGTTTTCTATACAAATAAAATTTTGTCAAAATTTTATTTCTGTAGAAAAATTCTATAGAAATAAAATTTTGACAAAATTTTCTATAGAAATAAAACTTTTTTTGACAAAATTTTCTATAGAAATATAAAATGAAAAAAATTCTATAGAAATACAATTTTAACAAAATTTTTCTATAGAAATAAAATTTTGAAAAAAATCGGTGGTCGTGATGAAACTATGAATATATTACTTTATGGGGTTCAGACCAATATTTCGATGCACTTTAAAAATGGGAAATTTCGTTGTTTAATTCCGGAGCAAAGTTTTTTTTTCTGAATTGGAAAACTTGTCATAAGTTTTGGATCTTTGTTGTAGGTGGGCAATTTTTTTTGGGCTAGCGGGTGACCTCAGTTGCTAAAGCTTCCCTCCATTATTCCCATACTCATCTTACATTTACTATAAATTTAGTATAATAAATACGTTTAGTATAAAGAAATAAAATAACTTTCTATGGATCCAAGCGCTTGTTTTCAGTACCAGCACCTCCAAAAATTTTATGCAGTAATATCGTTTAAAGTTCAGCCCTTTAATGTAAAATCTTCGATACCAGTTATACGTCCCATATAGAGAAAAATCATTCCATGCCAGTTACAAAGTCAATTTTCTCAATCGATTATGGCGAAGCAATCATACAAATCGACAATTTATGCCAATTCCAGATGGCAATAAATCTTAATCCAAACTAGAGCGTTAATAACAGCATGGAGGCCAGGGCCAAAGGACATTACTCTTTTTCGCATCGCACCCACCAAGTCAGCCAGGACAAAAAAAAAACAAAAAGCAGAAAAAGATTTATAGCCCAAGCAAACCTGTTGTATATGGCATATGGAGTTTGCTCTGGGTTTTGTTCGAACAACCGAAATTATTGTTGTTTTTGACAATTTGCCCTAAACATGTGGGTTTGCAACATATGTGTGCTGGTGGGGAAATAAACGCAAGCAATCCTTCGAATGATTTATACACCAAAAGGATATCGACGTTTTGATTTGAGAATACAATCAAACTCAAAGGCTGCATTAGGGCGAAATGATGAGAAAGGGTTAACCTTAAGGATTTGCAAAGCCACAGAGAGTACATTTGAGAGGGTTGCAAAGGACTAGGGTTTGTGGAAAAGCATAGCGATCGAAGTGTTCCAATTTAAATTAACATGGATTAGTCTGCATGTCTGTCTGGCTACTTGCCCATAGTTCAGCAAGTGTGAAGAACATATTTGTGATTTATTTTCACTGGATTTCATTTATATTGTATTTTTTGTGGAATTAAACAAATGGAACAATATCCCATATTGATGATAATGACAGATACTTGAACTTCTCTTTGTGGTGTCGTTTATTTTAAGGCCAACATTAAACTACCCCCAGTTTTTAGGAATTTCTTTATTTCGTATGGCATTTTATATGCCCGAAAAATAAAGCAATTCTTTAAGTGAGAAAATGGTATTATCCGGTCCTTTGTGTTGGTTCTGTTCTGTTCTTTTCTTTTTTTTTTGCAGAGTTTATTCCCTTGATACCTAGCCAAGTTGTCCATCAATGTAATTTTTCATCATTATTTGCATAAAATATTCTTAACACTTTTGCCCTTTGTCATTGCCATCGTTAAGGAAATACTCCAGTAAATAAACTTTGGACAATTGCTCAAGAAATTTACACCAAACTAAGGATTTTCATTTTCATGGAAATTTTTTTTCGAAATCTTTTATTTCCCGGAGAAAAAACAGTGGCACAAAAAAATGGATTATAGCAAAACAAAAAAATGACTTTTGTCGCTTTGGAATAGCGACAATCGTTTCTCCAATATAATGGGTAGCTGATATGTAATGCAATAAAGTGCCTGCTTTGTATAACCACCACCATAGAATGGGAATGGGGCTATATTAAATTTGTCATTCCGTTGCTAAAACATCAAAATGTCGATTTTCAACTATATAAGGTATATACTCGTATCCTTGATCATGAAGAACTTCTAAGACGATATAGAAAATTTTGTCAAAATTTTGTATCTATAGACAATTTTTTTCAAAATTTTATTGCGATAGAAAATTTTGTTAAAATTTCTTCTATAGAAAATTTTGTCAACATTTTATTTCTATAGAAAATTTTGTCAAAATTTTAGTTCTAGTAGAAAATTTTGTCAAAATTTTGTAAAAAAACGTATATCTTTAGAAAATTTTGTCCAAATTTCAGACAATTTTGTCAAAATTTTATATCATAAGAAAATTTTCGCAAAATGTTATTGCTATAGAAAATTTTGTCAAATGTTTAGTTCTATAAAAAATTTTGTAAAAAATGTATATCTTTAGAAAATGTTGTCCAAATTGTAAAACTTTGTCAAGATTTTATTTTTATAGAAAATTTTGTCAAATTTTATTTCAATAGAAAATTGTGTCAAAATTTTATCAAAATTTTATTTCTATAGAAAATTTCATCACAATTGTTTCCATAGAAATTTTGTCAAAATTCTATTTCGATAGAAAACTTTGTCAAGATTTTATTTTGATAGAAAAATTTGTCAACATTTTATCTCTATAGAAGATTTTATCAAATTTTTTTCAAAAGAAATTTTGTCAAAATTTTATTTCTACAGAAAATTTTGTCAAAATTTTATTACTATAAAAAATTTTGTCAAGATTTTATTTTTATAGAAAACTTTGTGAAAACTTTTTTTCTATGGGAATCTTGTCAAAATTAATTTCTATAAACAATTTTGACGAAATTTTGTTTCTATAAAAATTTTCTCATAATTTTGTTTCTATAGAAAATATTGTCAAAAGTTTATTTCTATAGAAAATATTGTCAAAAGTTTATTTCTATAGAAAATATTGCCAAAAGTTTATTGCTATAGAAAATTTTTAAAATTTTATTTCTATGGAAAATTTTGTCAAACGTTTATTTCTATAGAAAATTTTGTCAAATTTAATTTCTATAGAAAATTTTATCCAACTTTTATTTCTCTACCAAATTTTGTCCAAAGTTTATTTCTATGGAAAATTTTATTTCGATAGAAAACTTTGTCAAGATTTTATTTTTATAGAAATTTTTTTAAAATTTTATTACTACAGAAAATTTGATCAAAATTTTTCCTATAGAAAATTTTGTCCAAATTTTATTTCGATAGAAAACTTTGTCAAGACTTTATTTTTATAGAAAATTTTGTCAAAATTTTTTTTCTATAGAAAATTTTATGAAATTTTTTCAATAGAAATTTTGTCAAAATATTATTTAGATAGAAAACCTTGTCAAGACTTTATTTTTATAGAAAATTTTGTCAAAATTTTATTTCTATAGAAAATGTTATCAAATTTTTTGCAATAGAATTTTTGTCAAAATTTGTGAAGATTTTATTTTTATAGAAAATTTTGCCAAATGTTATTTCTATGGAAATCTTGTCAAAATTAATTTCTAGAAACAATTTTGACGAAATTTTGTCCAAATTTTATTTATATGGAATAAAAATAAAAATTTTATTTCTATAGAAATTGTTGTCAAAATTTTATTTCAATAGAAAATTTTGTTAAAATTTTATTTCTATAGAAAATTTTGTCAAAATTTTATTTCTATAGAAAATTTTGCCAAATTTTATTTCTATAGAAAATTTTGTCAAAATTTTAGAATATTTTGTAAAAATTTTATTTCTATAGAAATTTTTTTCAAAATTTTATTTCTATAGAAAATAGTGTCAAAAGTTTATTTCTATAGAAAATTTTGTCTAAATTTTATGTCTATAGAAATTTTATCAAAATTAATTTCCATAGGAAATTTTATCCAAATTTTATTTCTATAGAAAAATTTGTCCAAATTTTTTTCTATGGAAAATTTTGTCAAAAGTTTATCTCTATAGAAAATTTTGTCAAAATTGTATTTCAATAAAAAATAAAAAATTTATTTCTATAGAAAATGTTGTCAAAATGTTATTTCAATAGAAAATTTTGTTAAAATTTTATTTCTATAGAAAATTTTGTCAAAATTTTATTTCTATCGAAAATTTTGTCATGAAAAGTTTGTTTCTATAGAAAGTATTGTCAATTTTTTTGGCAAAATTTTATTTCTGTAGAAAATTTTGTCAAAATTTTATTTCTGTTTAGTTTTGTTATTTCTATAGAAAACTTTGTCAACATTTCATTTCTATAGAAAATTTTTTCAAAAGTTTATTTCTATCGAAAATATATTCAAAAGTTTATTTCTATAGAAAATTTTGTAAAAGGTTTATTGCTATAGAAAATTGGTAAAATTTTATGTCTATGGAAAATTTTATCATACGTTTATTTCTATAGAAAATGTTGTCTAAATTTTATATTTATAGAAATTTTGTCAAAATAAATTTCCGTAGAAAACTTTATCCAAATTTTAGTTCTATACCAAATTTTGTACAAATCTTATTTCTATGGAAAATTTTGTCCAAATTTTATTTCTATAGAAATTTTGTCTAAATTTTATTTCTATCGAAGATTTTGTCATAAACAGTTAGTTAGTTAGTTAGTTTGTAAATTTTTTTTGGCAAAATTTTATTTCTGTAGAAAATTTTGTCAAAACTGTATTTCTACAGAAAATTTTGTTAAAATTTTACTTCTATAGAAAATTTTTTCAAAATTTTATTTCTATCGAAAATTTTGTCACAAAAAGTCTGTTTCTATAGAAAATGTTGTCCATTTTTTTGTCAAAATTTTATTTTAATAGAAAATTTTGATAAAATTTTATTTCTATAGAAAATTTTGTCAAAATTTCATTTCTATCGAAAATTTTGTCATAAAAAGTTTGTTTCTATAGAAAATTTTGTCTATTTAGTTTTTTTGTCAAAA
Source organism: Haematobia irritans (assembly GCF_050003625.1). Lineage (NCBI taxonomy): Eukaryota > Metazoa > Arthropoda > Insecta > Diptera > Muscidae > Haematobia > Haematobia irritans. The sequence continues at coordinate 151,955,800 of NC_134400.1, read as the reverse complement.
GTTTATTTCTATAGAAAATGTTGTCAAAATTTTATTTCAATAGAAAATTTTGTTAAAATTCTATTTCTATAAAAAAATTTTGACAATATTTTATTTCTATCGAAAATTTTGTCACAAAAAGTCTGTTTCTATAGAAAATGTTGTCTATTTTTTTGTCAAAAGTTTATTTCAATAGAAAATTTTGTAAAAATTTTATTTCTATGGAAAATTTTGTCAAAATTTTATTTCTATAGAAAATTTTGTCAAAATTTTATTTCTATAGAAAATTTTGTCAAAATTTTAGAATATTTGGTCAAAATTTTATTTTATATTTGCAGAAAATGCACTAAAAATCATAAAAAAAAATTATAAAAATTTTTATGGAATAAAAATAAAAATTTTATTTCTATAGAAATTGTTGTAAAAATTTTATTTCAATAGAAAATTTTGTTAAAATTTTATTTCTATAGAAAATTTTGTCAAAATTTTATTTTTATAGAAAATTTTGTCAACATTTTAGAATATTTTGTAAAAATTTTATTTCTATAGAAATTTTTTTCAAAATTTTATTTCTATAGAAAATAGTGTCAAAAGTGTATTTCTATAGAAAATTTTGTCTAAATTTTATGTCTATAGAAATTTTATCAAAATTAATTTCCATAGGAAATTTTATCCAAATTTTATTTCTATGGAAAATTTTGTCAAAAATTTATCTCTATAGAAAATTTTGTCAAAATTGTATTTCAATAAAAAATAAAAAAATTTATTTCTATAGAAAATGTTGTCAAAATGTTATTTCAATAGAAAATTTTGTTAAAATTTTATTTCTATAGAAAATTTTGTCAAAATTTAATTTCTATAGAACATTTTGTCAAATTTTTATTTTAATAGAAAATTTTGTTAAAATTTTATTTCTATAGAAAATTTTGTCAAAATTTTATTTCTATCGAAAATTTTGCCATAAAAAGTTTGTTTCTATAGAAAGTGTTGTCAATTTTTTTGGCAAAATTTTATTTCTGTAGAAAATTTTGTCAAAATTTTATTTCTGTTTAGGTTTGTTATTTCTATAGAAAACTTTGTCAACATTTCATTTCTATAGAAAATTTTTTCAAAATTTTATTTCTATCGAAAATATATTCAAAAGTTTATTTCTATAGAAAAATTTGTTAAAGGTTTATTGCTATAGAAAATTGGTAAAATTTTATGTCTATGGAAAATTTTATCATACGTTTATTTCTATAGAAAATGTTGTCTAAATTTTATATTTATAGAAATTTTGTCAAAATAAATTTCCGTAGAAAACTTTATCCAAATTTTAGTTCTATACCAAATTTTGTAAAAATTTTATTTCTATGGAAAATTTTGTCCAAATTTTATTTCTATGGAAAATTTTGTCCAAATTTTATTTCTATACAAATGTTGTCTAAATGTTATTTCTATCGAAGATTTTGTCATAAAAAGTTAGTTTCTATAGAAAATTTTGTAAATTTTTTTTTTTGGCAAAATTTTATTTCTGTAGAAAATTTTGTCGAAACTGTATTTCTATAGAAAATTTTGTTAAAATTTTACTTCTATAGAAAATGTTGTCAAAATTTTATTTTAATAGAAAATTTTGTTAAAATTTTATTTCTATAGAAAATTTTGTCAAAATTTTATTTCTATCGAAAATTTTGTCATAAAAAGTTTGTTTCTATAGAAAATTTTGTCTATTTTGTTTTTTTTTTTTTGTCAAAAGTTTATTTCTATAGAAAATGTTGTCAAAATTTTATTTCAATAGAAAATTTTGTTAAAATTCTATTTCTATACAAAAATTTTGACAATATTTTATTTCTATCGAAAATTTTGTCACAAAAAGTCTGTTTCTATAGAAAATGTTGTCTATTTTTTTGTCAAAAGTTTATTTCAATAGAAAATTTTGTCAAAATTTTATTTCTATAGAAAATTTTGTCAAAATTTTAGAATATTTGGTCAAAATTTTATTTTATATTTGCAGAAAATGCACTAAAAATCATAAAAAAAAATATAAAAATTTATTGAAAATATCACAAAATTGCACAAAGCACTGAATTCGAATCACAACTTAAGAAGTGATGCAAATTCAGTGCAACGGCTGTTGAAATGGCCCATGTTAAATTCATTGATTCTGTGTCAAATTTGCACCATTTCGGTATCAAAAAAACATTTTCACTACTTTTCTGGCGACGCTTTTTTGCTGGGTTAATATAACTTTTTATTAGAATGATCGAGAATGATCCATTATCCAATTGTCCACTGTATAAATCTACAACTTCAGATATTGAATCATATTTCCATTCGATTTTCTTGAATGCTTGGGCGTAAATTGCACTTAAAGAAAAACTTTTCCAGCAAATATGGCATGTAATGTTACTAATTTAAATTTAATTACCGGAAACGTAGCACTCGAGAGAGAGAGACGGTTATGTTCCTTTAAATTCACTTAAAATTCTAACATTAAAACACAATCAAAAGAAACTTAGGGCGTTTTCGTTTCGCAAAAAATATGTTGCCCTGGTGTTACACTTCTTTTTCCCTCATAGTATTTTTGCTCAAATAATAGTGTCATTCCAAAGTTAGTTAGGAAAATTTATGACAGTGTCCTTTATTTTTGGTAATCAATTTCGAGAATGTTGCACCTTTTTTCCCAATCGAAATCGCCATTAGTGTTTGCGTTCCATTGTGGTTGATACTTAAGATTCGGCCCGGTGGAAGTCTTGGCCTCATATATAGGCTATATATTCATTTTTAAATCATGCTCCACTGTATATAAAGGTTACAAAAAATCGTTATTACACATTGGCTATTTTCAGCCATGAAAAATTGTTCACACATCACTCTTTTTTCGCACACACAAAAACACTTCGCAATTCCTTTTTGATGCAAAGATCCCAAAAATTGAAGGCATTGCGTAGTTGTTTTTTCCTTTATTATTTGTCTAAGGAATACAAAAAGGTCACATTACATTTGCCAGTAGTCAACTCCATCCAGTAATCCCGAATGGTGTGGCTAACATTTTCCCATGTCATGATGTGCAAATTTGAGTTCCGTTTTACTAGTCCTTGGACCCATTCCCCGGGGAGACATGTGAGACTATTAAGGCTTAAGAATGTCGAATTGTTACGGTCAAGTGCATTAGAGAGATGGAATGTTATGTCTCATCTAAGGAATTGCTGATATATGGGCACTTGTCGGAAGAAAAATACTCTATTCTTACATGAATGAATACGCCTTCATAGAGTCCTATATAAATTGGCACTCGAAATTTGATTTGCATAATTTGATGTGAGATTACATGGCAGTATTGAGAAAGAAATTGAGAAACCTTCCACCTATTCTGTCAAGAATTATTTGCTAAAACTTTCTAATGCCAAGATATTGACTTCGCTAGCTTTTTATACCCTCCACCACAGGATAGGGTGGTATATTAACTTTGTTATTCCGTTTGTAACACATCGAAATATTGCTCCAAGACCCCATATATATATATATATATATATATATATATATATATATATATATATATATATATATATATATATATATATATATATATATATATATATATATATATATATATATATATATATATATATATATATATATATATATATATATATATATATATATATATATATATATATATATATATATATATATATATATATATATATATATATATATATATATATATATATATATATATATATATATATATATATATATATATATATATATATATATATATATATATATATATATATATATATATATATATATATATATATATATATATATATATATATATATATATATATATATATATATATATATATATATATATATATATATATATATATATATATATATTCAGGGTCGTGGTGAAATTCTGAGTCGATCTAAGCATGTCCGTTCGTCCGTTCGTCCGCCCGTCTGTTGAAATCAAGCTAACTTCCGAACGAAACAAGCTATCGACTTGAAACTTGGCACAAGTAGATGTTATTGATGTAGGTCGGATGGTATTGAAAATGGGCCATATCGGTCCACTTTTACGTATAGCCCCCATATAAACCAATATAACCCAGATTTGGCTTGCGGAGCCTCAAAGAGAAGCAAATTGCATCCGATCTTGCTGAAATTTTGTACATGTTGTTAGTATATGTGTCTCTAATAACCATGCAAAAATTGGTCCATATCGGTCCATAATTATATATAGCCCCCATATTGGCTTGCGGAGCCTCTAAGAGAAGCAAATCATCCGATCCGGCTGAAATTTGGTACATGGTGTTAGTATGTGGTCTCTAACAACCATGCAAAAATTGGTCCACATCAGTCCATAATTATATATAGCCCCCATATAAACCGATCCCCAGATTTGACATCCGGAGCCTCATGGATGAGCAAAATTCATCCGATTAGGTTGAAAATTGGTACGTGGTGTTAGTATATGGCTGCTAATAACCATGCCAAAATTGGTCCATAGCCGATCCCCAATCACACAATAATTGATCCATATCGGTTCATAATCATGGTTGCCACACGCAGAGAAGGAATATGATCACCTCAAACATGTTTCAAGAGCAAATGTTATTTTTGTAGGGTGACCATGTAACATGTTTATCACTAAAATGTTATTTCCTCGTCAAATATAACCTGCTTGCCGAAATCAGATACATGATCGAGAAAATAACATGGTTGCGAAAACCATGTTACATGGTCACCACCCAAAAATGACATTTTGCTCTTAAAACATGTTTGAGGTGATCATATTCCATCTCTGGGTGCACTCGAGCCAAAAAAAAATTACCAAAATTTTATTTCTATAGAAAATTTTGTCAAAATTTTATTTTTATGGAAAATGTTGTCAAAATTTTATTCCTATAGAAAATTTTGTCAAATTTTATTTCTATAGAAAATTTTGGCAAAATTTTATTTCTATAGCAAATTTTGGCAAAATTTTATTTCTATAGAAAATGTTGTCAAAATTGTAATTCTATAGAGAATGTTGTCAAAATTTTAATTCTATAGAAAATTTTATCAAAATTTAATTTCTTTAAAAATTTCGTCAAAATGATAGAAAATTTTGTCAAAATTTTATTTCTATAGAAAATTTTGTCCACATTTTAATTATATAGAAAATGTTGTCAAAATGATATTTCCATAGAAAATTTTGTTAAAATTTTATTTCTATAGAAAAGTTTGTCCAAATTTTATTTCTATAGAAAATATTGTCCACACTTTACTTCTATAGAAAATTTTGTCAAAATTTTATTTCTATAGAAAATTTAGGCAACATTTTATTTCTATAGAAAATGTTGTCAAAATTTTAATTCTATAGAGAATGATGTAAAAATTTTATTTCTATTGAAAATTTTGTCAAAATTTCATTTCTATTGAAAATTTTGTCAAAAATTTCATTTCTAAAGAAAATTTTGTCAAAATTTTATTTCTATAGAAAATTTTTTCAAAATTTTACTTCTATAGAAAATGTCAAAATTTTATTTCTATACAAAATTTTGTCAAAATTTTATTTCTATTAAAAATTTTGTCAAACTGAATTATATACGTATTTAATCGGCCTTTTACTTATTTTATGTTTTGGCGTACATAGCAAACAAACACAACCATAAACACTGCAAATATACTAAACCTATTGCAAAGAAATACGAATATGACACATACATATGTATTGTATAAAGTATTGCTCGGATGACAGTTAGCTTAAGCAAACGATTAATAAAACAAGTAAGTAAAGTAGAAAGTCGGGCGGGGTCGACTATATCATACCCTAAACCACCCCTACTGAATTAGTGAACATAAGCATTTATGGGGTAACATTGGGTATGGGGTAACATTTAATTTTGACAAAATTTTGCATAGAAATAAAATGTTGACAAAATTTTCTACAGTAATAAAGTTTTGACAAAAGTTTCTATAGGAATATTTGTTTGGTAGATTTGTGGTAATCTTCAAATTTTGTTAGATTTTTTTTTTGGCACGAGTGGTAACTGTTGTTACCATACATCAAGATCAAGACTTGCCGGTTTCTAATTTCCTCCTCTAGAGCCACCAAAATGTAAAAATTATTAAAAATTGCATTGAATGAAAATGTCCCTACATTGTGGCCCTACGTCCCTACAAGACGCTAAATATTAGAAAAAACCTACATATAAGGAATTTCCCCTACTTCTAGCAACACTGGCTGTAGTCGATATTGCACCTATGCACTGTGGGCGAAATGGACGATCTAGCGTCGTTTAATTCAATTTTCAAAGAGTTTAATTGCGCCAAAATTGTGTGTCTATCGATTACTACTATCCCACTGAACTTATATATAGATTCTATTCTGATTGATATGGTCTAGTTGAACAGCTGTGATCTGTCAAACACAACATATGTTTCAGCCAATGCATCTCTAAGCTTCAACACGTGTTTTCTTTGCATTGCCAAATTTTCTCCAAAGTTGCATTTGTCTCAATTAAGTGAAAGAAAAGTTAATTTATTTATTGTTAGAGGTAAGTATTAACTAAAACAAGTATGTACGGCCGTAAGTTCGGCCAGGCCGAAGCTTATGTACCCTCCATCATGGATTGCGTAGAGACTTCTTCTAAACACTGCCATCCACAATCGAATTACTTGAGTTGCGGTAACGCTTGCCGATGGCAAGGTATCTTAAAACCTCCTAACACCGTCTTCTAAATTGTATGTAAGTCCATACGTGGTATATATTAAATCAAAAAAAAAAAGATCGATCCAATACGTATATAATTCAGTTTGACAAAGTAGATATAAAATTTTGACAAAATTTTCTATAGAAATATAATTTTCACAAAATTTTCTATAGAAATAAAAATTTTCACAAAATTTTCTATAGAAAGAAAATTTTGACAAAAATGTCTACAGAAATAAAATTTTAACAAAATTTTCTATAGAAATAAACTTTTGACAAATTTTTCTATAAAAATAAAATCTTGGTAGATTATTTTTGGCTCGAGTGACAACCATAATTATGAACCGAATAAAATTTGAACAAAATTTTCTATAGAAATAAAATTTTGACAATGATGAAAATTTTATTATGAACCGAATAAAATTTTAACAAAATTTTCTCTAGAAATAAAATTTTGACAAAATTTTCTATAGAAATAAAATTTTGGTAGATTATTTTTGGCTCAGTGGCAAACATGATTATGAACCGATATGGACCAATTTTTGTGTGATTGGACCAATTTTGGTATGTTTGTTAGCGACCATATACTAACACCACGTTCCTAATTTGAACCGGATCGGATGAATTGTGCTCCTCCAAGAGGCTCCGGAGGTCAAATCTGGAGAACGTTTTATATGGGGGCTATATATAATTATGGACCGATATGGACCAATTTTTGCACGGTTGCTAGATACCATATACCAATACCATGTACCAAATTTAAGCCGGATCGGATGAAATTTGCTTCTCTTAGAGGCTCCGCAACCCAAATCTGGGGATCGGTTTATATGTGCGCTATATATAATTATGGACCGATGTGGACCAATTTTTGCACGGTTGCTAGAGACCATATACCAATACCATGTACCAAATTTCAGCCGGATCGGATGCAATTTGCTTCTCTTTGAGGCTTCGCAAGCCAAATGTGGAGATCGGTTTATATAGGGGCTATATATAATTATGGACCGATGTGGACCACTTTTTGCATGATTGTTAGAGACCATATACCAACACCATGTACCAAATTTCAGCCGGATCGGATGACATATGCTTCTCTTAGAGGCTCCACAAGCCAAATCTGGGGATCGTTTTATATGGGGGCTATATATAATTAAGGACCGATATGGACCAATTTTCGCATGGTTGTTAGAGACCATATACCAACACCATGTAGCAAATTTCAGCCGGATCGGATGAAATATGCTTCTCTTAGAGGCTCCACAAGCCAAATCTGGGGATCGGTTTATATGGGGGCTATATATAATTATGGACCGATGTGGACCAATTTTTGCATGGTTGTTAGAGACCATATACCAACACCATGTACCAAATTTCAGCCGGATCGGATGAAATTTGCTTCTCTTTGAGGCTCCGCAATCCAAATCTGGGGATCGGTTTATATGGGGGCTATATATAATTATGGACCGATGTGGACCAATTTTTGCATGATTGTTGGAGACCATATACCAACACCATGTACCAAATTTCAGCCGGATCGGATGAAATATACTTCTCTTAGAGGCTCCACAAGCCAAATCTGGGGATCGGTTTATATGGGGGCTATATATAATTATGGACCGATGTGGACCAATTTTTGCACGATTGTTAGAGACCATATACCAACACCACGTACCAAATTTCAGCCGGATCGGATGAAATATGCTTCTGTTATAGGCTCCACAAGCCAAATCTGAGGGTCCCTTTATATGGGGGCTATACGTAAAAGTGGACCGATATGACCCATTTTCAATACCATCCGACCTACATCGATAACAACTACTTGTGCCAAGTTTCAAGTCGATAGCTTGTTTCGTTCGGAAGTTAGCGTGATTTCAACAGACGGACGGACGGACGGACGGACGGACGGACGGACGGACGGACGGACGGACGGACATGCTTAGATCGACTCAGAATTTCACCACGACCCAGAATATATATACTTTATGGGGTCTTAGGGCAATATTTCGATGTGTTACAAACGGAATGACAAAGTTAATATACCCCCATCCTATGATGGAGGGTATAAAAAATTGTTTGTGACCTGTGCTTAAGTGTTGTAGAAATCAAGTAAGTAAAGTAGAAAGTCGGACGGGGCCGAATATATCATACCCTAAACAACCATTACAGAATTAGTAATCATAAGCATTTGTGGGGTAACATATAGGTCTGGGAGATAAACTGCAGTTGCATATTTAAGAAAATTAAGGGGTACATGTTTATGGGTGCTTTGTGTCAATCTGACTATAGCTCATAGTCAATGTTACCAGGGAAAATGTTCGGTTTACCCTACAAGGACAAAAAAAGTTCCCTACTTTCCCATACATTCCCAAACAATTTTCCCTACTATATTTTTCGTTAAATTTAAAAAATTTTACAAAACAAAAATGGTTCTGAGTACTTTTTATACCCAACACCATAGAATGGTGACGGGGGTATAATAAGTTTGTCATTCCGTTTGTAACGCATCGAAATATCGATTTCCGACTATATAAAGTATATATATTCTTGATCAGGGAGAAATTCTAAACGATATAACGATGTCCGTCTGTCCGTCCGTCTGTCTGTCTGTCTGTCTGTTGTAATCACGCTACAGTCTTCAATAATGAAGCAATCGCGCTGAAATTTTGCACAAACTCGTCTTTTGTCTGCAGGCAGGTCAAGTTCGAAGATGGGCTATATCGGTCCAGGTTTTGATATAGTCCCCATATAAACCGACCTCCCGATTTGGAGTCTTGGGCTTATAGAAATCGTAGTTTTTATCCAATTTGCCTGAAATTAGAAATGTAGAGGTATTTTATGACCATAAAGGGGTGTGCCAAAAATGGTGAGTATCGGCCCATGTTTTGGTATAGCCCCCATATAGACCGATCTCCCGATTTTACTTCTTGGGCTTATAGAAACCGCAGTTTTTATTCAATTTACCTGAAATTGGAAATCTAGAGGTATTGTAAGACCACAAATACGTGTGTCAAAAATTGTGAGTATCGGACAATATTTTGGTATAGCCCCCATATAGACCGATCTCCCGATTTTACTTCTTGGGCTTATAGAAACCGCAGTTTTTATTCAATTTACCTGAAATTGGAAATCTAGAAGTATTGTAGGACCACAAATACGTATGCCAAAAATTGTGAGTATCGGTCCATGTTTTGGTACGGTCCCCATATAAAACGACCTCCCGATTTGGGGTCTTGGGCTTATAGAAACCGTAGTTTTTATCCAATTTGTCTGAAATTGGAAATCTAGTGGTATTTTAGGATCATAAAGAGGTGTGCCGAAAATGGTAAGTATCGGTCCATATTTGGTATAGCCCCCATATAGACCGATTTCCCGATTTTAATTCTTGGGCTTCTAGAATCCGAAGTTTTTATCCTATTTGCCTGAAATTGGAAATCTAGTGGTATTTTAGGACCATAAAGAGGTGTGCCGAAAATGGTGAGTATCGGTCCATATTTTGGTATAGCCCCCATTTAGACCGATCTCCCGATTTTACTTCTTGGGCTTATAGAAACCGCAGTTTTTATTCAATTTACCTGAAATTGGAAATCTAGAGGTATTGTAGGACCACCAATACGTGTGCCAAAAATTGTGAGTATCGGTCCATGTTTTGGTATGGTCCCCATATAAAACGACCTCCCGATTTGGGGTCTTCGGCTTATAGAATCCGTAGTTTAAATACAATTTGTCTGAAATTGGAAATTTATAGGTATTTGAGGACTATAAAGAGGTGTGCCACAAATGGTGAGTATCGGTCCATGTTTTGGTATAGCCCCCATATAGACCGATATCCCGATTTTACTTCTTGGGTTTCTAGAATCCCTAGTTTTTATGCGATTTGCCTGAAATTGTAAATATTATTTTAGGCTCCCAAAAACGTGTATCGGATTAAGTTTTTATCGGTCCTTTTGGTAATGCCTCCATATAGACCGACTTCATTTCTTGAGGGTATAGAAGGCGCACTGATCATGAAAATTGCTTGAAACTCAATGTAAAATTTTCAGATTTCAGATACTTCTCGGGTGAAAATCTACAGATTTAATATTTCAAATTAAGACGTTATTTTATAATTTTCTTGCACACTTACAAGAGATGTTAATGATTCCTCTAAAACTCAAACAAAAATGGTTCTTATAAATCCAGAATCTGATATAGTCCTCATAGGTGAAATTTATCTTCGGGAAGTGTCCTCAAGTCCTCAAGCCCTCCTGAAATTTCAAAGGAAACCCTAATATTTGGTTCATGGTGGTGGGTATTTAAGATTCGGCCCGGCCGAACTTAGTGCTGTATATACTTGTTTTTATTAATTTCTATTTTTTTTTAGTTTTCTATTTTTTTGTAAATTTTAATTGTACAAAATTTGCACTTAAAATAGCCTGATTGCGTTCTTTCTAATACCTGTCCACAAGGACTGCATCGGAAGTAGAAAAAAATCATTGGGGGATCCCAAGATGCGCTTTAGAAGAAATGTTTGTGCACTTGTCCAAAAGGACTGCATCGGAAGTGGAAAAAAAAATATTGGGGGATCCCACGATGCGCTTTAGAAGAAATGTTTGTGCACTTGTCCAAAAGGACTGCATCGGAAGTTGATGGGCTTTAAAAGAAATGTTTGTGGAACAACTTCCAATTTTTTTTGCTGGGTAAATTTGTTCCGATTTTTTCCAAATTCAATAACGTTCGTCCTTGTGCCCAAGAAACTCCCTGTACCAAATTTCATCAAAATCGGCTAATAATTGCGACCGGAATCCTGTGAACAACAAATACATGGACAGACGGACGGACGGACACCAAGCGCTAGATCGACTCAGGAGGTGATTCTGAGTCGATCGGTATATATTTTATGGGGTCTAAAGGTACATTTTTAGGCCGATCAAACCTATTATACCCTGACCACTATGTGGTTTAGGGTATAAAAACGATTGATCCAAGCCTTAATTCCGCTTAAAACAAGTTCGGTTTGGCTCAAGTTAAGCGCTAATTGGGTTTAATATAAGCTTAAATGCGGATTGAATCAAGTACAGATTAGGATTAAATAGGGCTCCATTAAGCTTTAATCAAGCACTTTCCGTACTTAAAGGAAGCACAAACGCGATTGAAATTTCTAAAATGAAGAAATCCGTACTTAATATTTTCGGGATTGAATTAAGAATTTTGCACTTGTATTTAGAAAAACCGTACTTGCCGTACTTTTGACACCGCTACGGCTTGGATCAAGTAAATTTTTCTCTATTAATTTTTTGGGTGAAGAAGAATACTTTTTTGTCAAATTTGGTGACGATCCGTTTGTAAAAAGGCGCAGCGTGACCCCATTTATCGAAATCGGGCGATACATATATATGAGAGCTATATCTAAATTTGATCCGATTTCTTCCAAAACCAATAGCGTTCGTCCTTGTGCCCAAAAAACACCCTGTACCAAATTTCATCAAAATCTGTTAATAATTGCGACCGGAATCCTGTGAACAACAAATACATGGACAGACGGAGAGACGGACGCCAAGCGGTGATTCTGAGTCGATCGGTATATATTTTATGGGGTCTAAAATCAATATTTCTGGTAGGCACATTTTTTGGCAGATCAATGTTATTATACACTGACCACTATGTCATTTAGGGTATAATGAGCCTAACTGTACGAGTCATATTAAAGAAAAGAAAACTTACATGTTGTTCATCTATTGAAGAAGTGTTTTTGAAGGGCGATGAAAAAACTATTTTTTTTCACTGATCTAAACGCATTGTGTAATTAACTCTTAAATGTAAATAAGCAAACACAAAAATGATGGGCACAAAAAAATCACTTAATCGAAACGATAGCAACAACGAAAATCGCCCAAACAACGAGAGGGTAATTACCGCACTCCTTTGCTTTGTTTGTACATATTCAAGAAGAACCTATTGAGAAGCGACAAGTCAACGTCATTTGATGGAGACGGAAACTCACTCACGTTTAGATTGTAAGCATGAGAGAATAACAAGAAATGTTTCCTATTCTCAACTTTATTGGATTCTCTTCATTTGTTTTTTTGGCGCACATAGCAAACAAACACAACCATAAACATTGCAAATATACTAAACCTATTGCAAAGAAACACGAATGTGACACATACATATGTATTGGATAAAGTATTGCTCGGATGGCATTTAGCTTAAGCAAACGATTAATAAAATGGGCCTAACTGTACGAGTCATATTAAAGAAAAGAAAACTTACATGTTGTTCATCTATTGACGAAGTGTTTTTGAAGGGCGATGAAAAAACCAAACAAACAATATTAGCTAATTTTTGTAAATTATTTTTTCACTGATCTAAACACATGGTGTAATTAACTCTTAAATGTAAATAAGCAGACACGAACATGAGATGGGCACAACACAAAATCACTTAATCGAAACGATCGCAACAACGAAAATCAACCAAACAACGAGAGGGTAATTACCGAACTGCTTTGCTTTGCTTGTGCATATTCAAGAAGAACCTGTTGAGGAGCTTCAAGTCAACGTCATTTGATGGAGACGGAAACTCACTCACGTTTAGTTTGTAAGAAAGAGAGAATAAAAAGAAATGTTTCCTATTCTCAACTTTGTTGCATTTGCACTAAATATCAGGGATGAAAAATCCGAATGAAAAAGTACCAAAAATAGTCCTTGTTTGAGTGAGCATGTAATTTTCACATATTTTAATTTTTATTCTACAAAAACATAAAATATTAAAGGGCACATAAATCCATATAGTTTGATATATTTATTTAGTAAATCTATTGTTCTTATTGAATTACCAAGAGCTTCACTCTGAAATTGGTTTTCCCTTAAGTTCGAGTTTAGCCGCTAAAATCGTCATTTTTTCACGATTACTTTTCTTTAATAATCCATTTTAAGGAATACAAACTTTGTGAAAATTTGCTTTGGGCTGTTCCCCATCAAGTTATAATAAAATTTGCAACAAATTTGTGTAATATTATGCCTGTTTCTTACTGATTTAGTTTTCACTTTAGCGATTTTAGCGGCTAAACTCGAACTTAATACTCACCTTTATGGTGAGTACCATTTTTGGTTTTTTTTTTTCACAAAAACACTAAATTAAAAGTACAAATATATATATGAAGACGATTATATTTTGATCAAGTTTTGCCAAATAATGGATGGAAAAGATACAAGGAATTGATTGCAAATAAATTAATTAATTAAAAAAGTAACCGTGAACACACGGATGAAAAAGACTGTTTTTCATATGTTTGGCTATAAACATTATATGTTTGGAACACAAATTTTTAAACACAATATTTTTGAGTGCAAGCATATAATGTTCATAAACTAGCATAACATGTTTGGGACATATATGTTAATATGTTAGAACATATTATGTTTAGGACATAAAATGTTTGTAAATATAATATGCTTGGATGCAAACATATATTAATTTAAAAATAACCTATAAACATATATGTGTTTAGTAGCTTGGAGCGCTATTTAACAGGGAGCGATATTGAATTAAGTTGGTGGTTGTTGCTTGTTATTACAAAATTAACATTTTATTTTTCCTTGGGCAATTGATCAGCTACTTCTTTGATCCTTACAAACTGTGTGGTCCGCTGTTCGAATCCCCGTCCGGCAAAAGGTAAAATTAAAATAAAAAAAGTCATAAAATTGAATACTTTCTTCTACAATGTTTGTATTACAGAAAAAGGTGCTAAGAACTAAAAACATTCAGGTCGAAAACCTATGTTGTTAGCACCCATATTACCTGTTTATTTTCATAATTCATTATGATTGTAAATATATAAATAAATAAATAAAATTTTGAGCACAATATTGTTTGGAAGAATTTTTTTAAGCATATAATATTTTTGGGTGCAAAATGCTTCCAAACATATTATATGGTCACATAATAACATATTGTTTTTTGGAAGACAACATTATTGAATTTGGATGCAAAAATACAAAATGTTTGGAACTTAGACTACCCAAACATATATTGTTTAGACCAATATGCTTTCAAACATATTATATATTGGTAGAGATCAAACATATAAATGTTTGGGCAATACCCAAAAATGTATATGCTTGAAGCAAAATATGTTTGGGAGTATATGTTACAGAAGCGATTTTTTGTGAGCGTGCACAAGCTGGTTTTCAGCTTGAAAACTGGACAGTTTTAATCTTGGTAGAATCTTTGTACAAAATTTACAATCATTTTTTACATTTGAAGACACTTACAGCCAATTTCTGCTGTCCGAAACCTACCCTTCGTTCGCATACAAAACGAAACAGCTGATTTTGGTTTCTCTAAGCTCTATCGGAACGAAAGTCAATGCGAACGATGACGTAACGTAAGTTCTAAAATTGTCGAACTGATATGTCAAAACCACTCACTTGGTAAAGACCTTTCGTTTTTTGGAAAAAGGCATTCATAAATAAGGAAAATTGATCAATTGATTAAACCTTTAGGTGCAAAGATATTATATGAGTGGTTTATATCGATAATTTGTGCTTTATAACCGCCATATATACCGTTCAAGGGAAATTCTAACATGAACACATACATTTCGAATGAAACACTCATTAAAAGGAGAACTGAACTGTAATTATTGTAGAAATATGGAAATACAAATTCATATCTCTCTACGCGGGCAAATTTGTTAAAAATAATATTGAGCTAAATGAATTATCAGTAGTGGGAAAATGTTGCAAAAAATGGCGATATGTAACGACCCGCTCACAATATTATGAATTAACAATAATTTTGGAATGACACTATCATTTGAGTGAAAATATAATGACGAAAATATAATGACGAAAGTGTAACACCAAGGCAACATATTTTTTGCGAAACGAAAACGCCCTTAGTTTTTAGAAACAAGAATTTTGAATAGAGAATGTTAGGAAAATTCGAGAATGTAGGGGACATTTACAGGTCTTGGACATCGCTTCGTTGGTTATTCTTATGTTTCGTTAATAAAATTCAAATTAGTTAGTCATAATAGAAAATTTATACATATTTATTAAAAACAAAAAAATTGGAAACTCGATACATAACTAACAATATCGCAAAGTGCAATACCACAGAAAATAAGCAAACGCGAAAATATTTATTTATTTTAGGTTAACCGGATTTGTGTTTAAAAATTATTTATAAGAAAACGAATTAAGATGATAAAAGAGTGATATTAAATTACGTGTCTCCATGTAGCGATCGCTGCATCTTTGACGGAGATTAATGTCGATTATAAGCTAAATTAAATTGTAGGTTAATGACAAGAAGAAGTACATAAATTACATAAATTTCCATTATGATAGGTGACCTTTTAAAGTATTGATCTTGCGTCGAAAATTATCAAAAGTAAGGAGGCCTTAATTTTGATGTGGACTTCACGGGACGAAGGATGTTAATAAAATGCCTCAGTCCACTAATATAAATCTTCAACCATTGCCATAGCTGAATGGTAGTGCCTACTAGGAATCTATAATACAAAACAATAATCGATTTTTCCACTTTTCGATTATTAACTTTTTATCAAAAATCTATTTTAGATTATTTTTACCAATTAAAATTCGAATATTCGATTTTTCATAATCGACTTTCATAGAAATAATGTGAGTGCTATCAACAACATTTGGAAAAAGATGATGAGGAATGTGGTAATTCCGAAACAGATGTACATCCAACCGTCTTGCAGTCTATAGGGCTTTGTCCATACAATTTTGACAAGCATACTTTTCCTCTGTTTGTTGAGCTACACTTGTAGTTCAGTCAACACAATGGTTTTAAGCTGAAATCAAAAACAACAATAATGGTTGAAGAGAAATGCCAAAAATTAGTGTTCCAGTCAAACATATTGATTTTTTTTAATTTGTTTAATATATTTTTAAAATGTTCAATATAAAATTTTTAACACGTACGAATTATTTATCATTATTTCACCAAACAATTACCCATACAAATTCAAGGAAATTGAAAACACAAAGTATTAATTTCCACCAATTTGATATTTTATTCAATTAAATCAGAATTTTTATTCTTATTGGTAATAGAATCCTATGAATAAAAATTAAGAAATATGTGCTCATTTCCATACATCTAGGTACATTTCAATTCAATTGAAACCAATGAATAAAACTTTAAATCGATGTTTGATAGCCAAAATTTAAAAATAGTTCAAAATATAAAATCAATTTTTTATAGTTAAAACTAAAAATTAGTTGAAAATCCAAAGTCGATTATTTTTAGGTTAATAATCGATTTCGATTTAGATTTTCATGACAAAATTCGAATAATAGATTATTCGATTTTCGATTTATAGATCCCTAGTGCCTACAGTATGGACGCTATAATTTAGGTGCTTCACACTTTATATATTTTTTTTTTTTTTTTTGTTTTGCTGGGAATGTTTTAAACACTGACTTTTTGGTTTTATTCAAAGAATTTTTAAAAACTCGTATGTTCCAAAAAATATTAGTAGTGATAAAAAAAATATGTGTACACGATTTTGATAGTCCGCGTGCGTATTAAAGAACGGTCGAACTGGCCTAACACATAAATTGAAGTTTTTAAAGTTACTAACTTAATAATTTGATATTTATTTTGTATTTACCTAAATGATTCTGATTTCTTTGTATTGAAATTGGTCAAAAGTAAATGTTATAGAATTTCAGTAATCTTTTCGGTGCTCTTTTTGAAAACTGTACCAAAACGTCCAGATTTCTACCAGTTTTGGTAGAACTTTATCAACTGCAATGGTGCTAACCGCCAATCGCTATGATTGTGTTCACACTATATTTTAGTTTTACTTTCAAAAGTACTTTTCCATTTCAACTATTCCGTTCTTTCTTTTTATCATCCCTGACACATAATGGCGAAAAGCGGAAGAGAAGATAGAACAAAACTTGAGAGAGGGACGATAGTCTTTATCCATTGTTTCTCTTTTAAAATAAGCTTGAGTGAATTTCCGCTTTCCTGTACTTGATTAGAAAGAGAGTTATATCCCTATCCTCTCTTTACACAAAAGGTCTAATTAAAAACTCAGCAACTTAGTTTGGTAATAACTCTTACATTGTTCAGATGATATTAAAATTGCAATCTGTTTTTATGAAGTGAAGTTTTGAAGTAGTTATTATTTAAAAATAAGGGAATGGTACATACAAGTGTTGACAATGTTGTTTAATTGATAGCAAAAAAGAAACATTTTAATATCAGATAAAAAGATCGCATAATTTTTTTTATATCTTTGTGTTGTTCTATGATTGAAGCCTGGAAAAAAATTAATGTAAGTGTGTTAAAATTCTCTAGAGTGAATAAGTACAATTTTTATATGAATAAGCTAGCCGCTATGTAAGCTGTTACTGCATGCCTATATTCTCATTTTATATTTTTGTTTTTGCATTAATTTTGTGTGACTATTCCCACACATGTTCAGTTGTACTCCCATATTCATTTCTTTATGCATGCATGCATTTCTATGGTGTTCCTAGTTTGGATTTAGCGTATTTACTGTGATTTTAGTTGTTGTTGCTGTTGTTCGCAAAAACAAAAACAAAGTGCCAAAAATTTTCGATACTCACACTCATTACCTAAACAATCAAAAAGCACAGTATCCCAGCAGCGTAAATCGAGAGCACTTTCGATTCAAAGCATTCACGGAGCCCTTATTTTAGAGGCAATACTCATACGATTAGGTCTTATAAAATAATCCCTTTTGTAAGACCTCTTCCTTCTTTACAAAAAAAATGTTGATACACATTCATCATTCATTGCAAAAACCAGGCCTTTATTTGCTAAGATCGCTATCCCTTTTCTCATAGCATACTTGTCGAGGCCTTTTGAAATGGCTTATCTGGGACATGTGTTTAAAGACACATTTTAAAGAACTACTAATAGGCCTTGTTTGGTATTGTGAATAACAATGTGTTCTTGCAACGAGGCAAAATAAAACGATTTTTAAAAAGCAGCTCATATTCTCAAGCAAGCTCTTATAATTTACGAGACCTTTGAAAAGCCCTTATGCCGTAAGCTAATTCATAAGTTTTGCGACAACGCACAAACAATATAACGGCTTAAAAAAAAAACAAGTCATGTTCTCATATGCGCACTTCTTTAATCTAATAGACCTTTGATAAGCCCTTATGCCGTAAGTTTATAAGTAACCGAAAGTTAAGAATAAAAATAATTTTGCACAATTTAAAGCAACACGTGTTTCTTCATTCGGGTTTGTGATTTCGTTGGAGCAAGTCGCGGTGTTTGTTTTTTTTTTTAAGTAGCTGAAGTGTGATATATGTGGTAAGTATATATTTTTTGACTAATATACTGTATTGAATTACATAATAATGATAATTTTATAATAATTTTACTTATTTATTTAGCGGCAACTTATACCATGAAAGCCAATGTTTAATGTTCAATATGTGGAAATCAGACGTCCAATACGAAATCAGTTCTTATAAAGAAGGTGATTTATTTTTTATAGTACAATTTTATATAGTACAAAATAAAATAAAATAAATAAATAAAAAGAAAAAGTAAAAAGAATTTTGGGTTTCTTATTTATATATGAAATTTGGAGTAGGTCCTATATAAGGTATGTAAACAAGGCCTTTTAAACGGCCTTCATAAAAAGGCATTAAATTGTCATTATTTTAAACTCCTATTAAGAGGCCTCTATTTATATATGCTTCATAAAGCCTTTTTATGTATACATTATAAAAGGCCTTATTTTATCACACATTATAAAAAACTTATTTGAGGCAATTCCTAAAAGGCCTTAAAGTAATGACCTTATATTAGCCCTTATGCTGTAAGTTGAAGTCGGAGCGCTTGGTCGGCTATGGCACCCTGTGTAAAAATACAATGAATATGTAATGGGAAGTCAATGCCTTGTATCTGCAAATAAATGCATTTTAAAAGGCCTTATGAAGAGCGATTTCCGCCGCTGGGCATATATATTTCTTTATGCATGCATGCATTTCTATGTTGGTGTTCCTAGTTTGGATTTAGCGTATTTACTGTGATTTTAGTTGTTGTTGCTGTTGTTCGCAAAAACAAAAACAAAGTGCCAAAAATTTTCGATACTCACACTCATTACCTAAACAATCAAAAAGCACAGTATGCTTACTGTACATGCACTATGTATGCTACGCTCACACATAGGCAACAACCAGGGCTGCCAATTTTGCCGATTTATCGGCATTTTGACGATTTTTTACTCAAAAAATAGAAAATGCCGATTTTCCGATTTTTGCCCCAAAAATGACGATATTAGCTCAGTTCAACAATTTGGACTAGAAGCAGTTCGTCTACACATTTAGAGCCATCAAAAGAGAGAATACATTTGACAATAGTCAGATAGAGAAATTGCAAGTTTTTGCTAGAGATTTCATACATGTAGGAGCTATACCTCACTTTACATCTACAGTATTAGTATCACGGTTGCCACTCATGCCAAAAATAGTCCACCAAAATTTGAAGAACATTTTATCAAAAATCGACCAAATTACAAAAATATCTTGAAGTTGTTGATCAAATTTTTGTGGTTAGTATATATAAAAATTAAATTAATAGAAAGAAAATTAATTAAATTATTAGAAAGAAAAGTTTTTTTATGGAATTTATAGAACATTTTGTTAAAATTTTATTACTACAGAAAAAGTTGTCAAAATTTTATTTCATTGGATAATTTCGGCAAAATTTTATTTCTATGGAAAATTTTGTCAAAATTTTACTTCTATAGAAAATTTTATTAAATCATTTTGGAAAATCGCAAAATTTTATTTCTAAAAAAAATTTATTTCTAATTTTGTCAAAATTTTATTTCTATAGAACATTTTGTCAAAATTGTATTTCTATAAAAAAATTTTGTAAAAATTTTATTTCTATAGAAAATTTTGTCAAACTTTTATTTCTATAAAAAATTTTGTCAAAATTTTATTTCTATAGAGAATTTTGTCAAACTTTTATTTCTATAGAAAACTTTCTCAAACCCTTATATCTGTGGAAAATTTGAAAATGAAATAGAAAATTTATTTCTATAGAAAATTTTTGGCAATTTTTTCTATAGTAAATTCTTGCAAAAATGTATTTCTAAGAACATTTTTGTAAAATTGTATTTCTAAGAAAATTTTTAAAAATTTTATTTTTAATAAAATGTTTGCAAACTGTCAAATTTTGGAAAATCGGCAACACGTATGTAACTATTAAAGATCTTTATTTTTATTTTTAAATAAAAAACTTACTGAAGTAAAACTATATATTAAAAAAAATAATGCATAAAAATGTTTTTTTTTCTAAATTTCATTTTTATACAAGACTGAATTCATTATGATAGTTTTGTTGAAATGCATAGTTGTGTTAATTTTCTGTTCTTTATATGAAATAAATATATAAATAACCGAAAAATTAGTTTGGTTTTAATACTATTAAAATTGCAGATTTTTTGACGATTTTTAAAATGGAAGTGACGATTATGACGATTTTTTCGGAAAAAAGTGACGATTATTCTTGACATTTTATTGGCAGCCCTGGCAACAACTTAAAAATAGTGTGAATTTGTGAGAGACATTAAAAATAAGAGAAGTACAAACAAAAAATAATGAGAAAGAATTTTGTTTTCTTACAACAACAACAATGAAATTAAGTTTTGGCAATCGAACGTCATTTAAGCAGACATAAAATCAGAGAGAATAAAAACACAAGAGGACGAAAATTTCTCTTCTACAAAAACAACAACTGTCAACCGTATAGATGTCGCACAATGCCTACAGCTTTGGTATTACCAACGTTGCGGTTGAAGCACTGTTTTGATAAATTGTTTATAAAGGCATCGGCAGTTATAATTTCAAATTGCCTGCCAAAAAATTTAACGGAATGAAAACATTTATAACAAATAAGAAAAGTCGATAGTCGGGCGGGGCCGACTATATTATACCCTTCACCACTTTGTAAACCACAATTTGTGTTACCATCTTAATTTCTTCATGAAGGTTTATATTCCCAAATATAAATATTTATATCTTAACCGATTTGGAGACAATTTTTTGTACTTCTACAAAATCTCTACACTCATAAAAAAATTGTATTCTCTATTTCACTAAAGCCAATTTAACTTTATTTTAGTGCATGGAATTATTATGTTTGGAGAAAGTTTCATTTACTCTAATCATTTTTTGCGTGCATTAGTTAAATTAACTAAAAAGCGGGAAACAATTATACACAATTTAAGCATAAAGATTTACTAAATTCGTATATCTCATAAAATAGTTAATTATTTCTTTAAATTTGTAACGTTTACTACAAATGCGTCCATCATGAACTTCGTAACATATGTCACTAAAGACATTCTTGCAATTTGAAGTCTAATTTTTTCCTTCAAACTACAAAATTTTCTTTAACAAGTGAAAAAAATTAATTATGTCTAATACATTTTCTTGAATTTATCGAAAAATATTTACTCATTTTTGTGATATCGGCGTAATGCCAGCGTTTGTAATACTGTTTAGTTAAAATTTTTATAAAAATATTCAAAATTTTCTAAAACTAACCAAAAGTTTTCTTCCTGGTGGGTTCACTACTTTTTCAGTGTAGAATTAAAATTTAAATCGGTTAATGCCCTGTTACTAAAAAATATGGGAAATATTTAAATCTGAACCAATTTTGAGGCAACTTCGCAAAACTGTATTTATGATTTATCGGTCGATAGATGTGTATTAGAGTAATAGGAAAATTTGAGTCATTTTGATATGTTTTAGACTTAGCAGTGGCGATTTGGGTATATGGGTATTTCGGCCAGTTTTACCTAAATCGGAAAAACATATATATGGCAGCTAGTTTCAAGTTCAGTTCTACTCACTCTGAAAAATTTTACGTAAATCGGGGTAAAATTTTTGCCGCTGTGGTCATATTAGTCCAAATCGGATGAATGATATACATGGGAGCTATATCTAAATCTGAGCCTATTTTAATACAATTTACCACACTTGACCACACTACTAATTGTATTCATAGAGCAACATTTCAAGCAAATTAGGGTAAAACTCTGGCCTCTGGGGCCATATAAGTCCATATCGGGCGAAAGATATATATGGGAGCTATATCTAAATCTGAAACGATTTCATCAAAATTTGGCACAATAAACTATAGTATCGTTAATTGTGCCAAATTTTGTTAAAACGTACTCCATGTGCAAAATTTCAAGCAAATCAGGGCAGAACTCTGGCTTTTGAGGCCTTATAAATCCAAATCGGACGAAAAATATATATGGGAGCTATATCTATATCGGAACCGATTTGGCTGATATCTCTGTGCCAAATTTGAGGACGATCGGACTTAAACTGCGACCTGTACTTTGCACACAAAATTACATATACAGACAGACATACGGACATAGCTAAATCGACTCAGAATTTAATTCTAAGACGATCGGTATACTAAACGATGGGTCTCAGACTTCTTTCTTGGCGTTACTTACGAGTAATTATATGTAGCCCCCATATAAACCGATCTCCAAATTTGGTTTTGGAACCTCTTGGAGGACAAATTTCACACGATTCAGTTAAAATTTAGTACATTGTGCTATTATATAACCGCTAACAACCATGCAAAAGTAGGTTCATATAGGTATATAGCCCTCAGATAAACCGATCCCCAATCACAAAAAAAAATTGTTCCATATCGGTTCATAATTGTACGGGGGCAGTTCGGAAACTTCTTAGCCTAGCAAAAAAAGCGCGGTATAAACAGAAAAAAGTTAAGTATTTTGGAAACTTCCATCTCTGTTATGAACACATGTTAAATTTTGTTTCCATCTGGCAACTCCTTCATATAGAAACAGGTGTTCAAAAAAGACGCATCCGCAATTTTTTTACAATGGGAAAAATTAGAAATGCGTGCTGTCGTTAAATATTTACATAAAACAAGGTTTATCGGGACAAGAAATTCATAATGATATGGTGAATGTGTTAGGTGAAAGTGATCCTTCATATGCAACAGTAAACAAGTAAGAAAAGTATAAAGTCGGGCGCGGCCGACTATATTATACCCTGCACCACTTTGTAGATCTAATTTTTCGATACCATATCATCACTCGATCTGGACAGAATTTGATAGACTTCTACAAAATCTATGGACTCAAAATTTAAGTCGGCTAATGCACTAGGGTGGAACACAATGTTAGTAAAAAATACGGGAAACGTTTAAATCTGAAGCAATTTTAAGGAAACTTCGAAAAAGATTATTTATGAGTTATCGCTCGATATATATGTATTAGAAGTTTAGGAAAATTGGAGTCATTTTTACAACTTTTCGACTAAGCAGTGGCGATTTTACAACGAAAATGTTGGTATTTTGACCATTTTTGTCGAAATCAGAAAAACTATATCTAAATCTGAACCGATTTCAACCAAATTTGGCACGCATAGCAACAATGATAATTCTACTCCCTGTGCAAAATTTCAACTAAATCGGAGTTAAAAATTGGCCTCTGTGGTCATATGAGTGCAAATCGGGCGAAAGCTATATATGGGAGCTATATCTAAATCTGAACCGATTTCAACCAAATTTGGCACGCATAGCAACAATGCTAATTCTACTCCCTGTGCAAAAATTCAACTAAATCGGACCAAAAACTTGGCCTCTGTGGGCATATGAGTGTAAACCGGCCGAAAACTATATATTGGAGCTATATCTAAATCTGAACCGATTTCAACCAAATATGGCATGCATAGCTACAATGCTAATTCTACTCCCTGTGCAAAATTTCAACTAAATCGGAGCAACAAATTGGCCTCTGTGGTCATATTAGTGTAAATCGGGCGAAAGCTATATATTGGAGCTATATCTAAATCTGAACCGATTTCAACCAAATTTGGCACGCATAGCAACAATGCTAATTCTACTCCCTGTGCAAAATTTCAACTAAATCGGAGTTAAAAATTGGCCTCTGTTGTCATATGAGTGTAAATCGGGCGAAAGCTATATATGGGAGCTATATATAAATTTGAACCGATTTCAACCAAATTTAGCATGCATAGCTACAATGCTAATTCAACTCCCTGTGCAAAATTTCAACTTATTAAATATAATAACATCCCAATATGAGTTGTGAAAAGGCGATTTGTACAGTAAAGAAAATTGAAGAACCATTTGTTACCTGTTGGTTGTGTCATTCATCATACCATGCAAAATGTGCTGAGTTGGCGGCTCGTACTGCCAACAATCTGCGTGAAGATAAAGGCTTACGATGGTGCTGTAAAAATTGCAAAATATACGACGTGGAATTTTATGCCTTCTTTAAAAATACCCGTGCAGAATTCGACCTAATTAATAAAGATCTCATTGCATTAACTGAGAAATTTGCAAAATATAAAACATTTTTTGAGAATGCATCATGTTTAGAAAAATTTCTGCAGTCTCCCACAGATTCATTACGAAAACGTAAAAAACCATCAAATCCTACAGATACGGAAACTACATCTAATCTTAATACCAATTCAAACATTAACATAACACCAATCCAGCACGTATTCAACGCAGAATTGGCCACAAATTTAGCTATGCCAATTCCACCACCTCAAACATCAAATCCATCAACGAGTAATCCAGCAAATTCCCAAAGTTCAAACTTAACTGTTCCTAATTCGTCTTTAATTACTATGACACCATCTATATCCAATAGGTTTCACACCCCTTTAACTTCTCCTTTGTCAAATATACCACCAAAACCATTACAAGTGGTGTCTTCCAAGAAAACTGTGTTTGCAGCTAAATTTGCTGCGGAAACAACTATCGAGGATATTGCCTATTATATTAAATCGAAGTTGCAAACTGAAATCGAACTGAGCATTTTTAAATTCAAATATCGTGAAAGAAGAAACAAGGCATCGTTTAAGATCATTGTTCCTGAGGACATTTTTGATAGAGTGGTCAATCCAGAATTTTGGCCACCCAATGCTCTAATTAAGGAATACATATATAAAGAACCAGCACAAACTGATATTGTCTATTTACCAAAAAATTCAAACAATGTTCCAAAAAACTAATTGCTGCTTTCGATAACAAGATTTCTTTAGTATATCAAAATGTTAGAGGTTTAAACACTAAAATGTCAACTCTTTATTCAGACAGTTTTGGTTTCGATTTTCATATAATTGCATTTACTGAAACATGGTTTCAACCAAATGTTTATGATATGGAAATTTTATGTTCGAAATACAGAATATATAGACGCGATCGCGAAATTAATGAGAAGAAATCAGGTGGGGGAGTACTGGTAGCAGTGTCCGCTGAAATTCCTTCTGAACAGATTCAAATTCATGATATAACTGGTATTGAGATAGTTATTGTCAAAGTTCTCTTGAAAAATATGTCATTATTGATTTCTTGTTCTTATATTCCACCTTCATCGAACGACGAAATTTATTCTCAACACGTTCCGGCTATTTCATCAGCATCTCAATCTTTATTATCGTCATCTGATACATTAATAGTTTTAGGCGATTTCAATCTCCCTTATGTCTCCTGGCTACACACTTCTGAATCTGAGAGTTTAATTCCTGTAATCTCAAATAGTATTTCTAATAATTTTCTTCATTCATTACTTAATCTTGGCCTTTTTCAAATAAATGATATTTTCAATTCACACGGCAGATTACTTGATCTGGTGTTTGTTAATAGAACATTTAATATAAGTTTGGAATCCTGTCATGCTTTAACGCAACCTGAAGATCGTTATCACCCTACTATAATATTGCATCTTGCAGCCCCAAATCTTCCACGATCTAGGTACACCAATTCGAACCGAGAGTATTGCTTTGTTAAGACGAATTATACTATACTAAATTCATTGCTTTCCGCCGTAAATTGGGACGATATTCTTGATTCTAATGATATTACCGAACTAGCATCCCGTTTTTACTCAATCCTACAGGATTGCATATCCAAATCAGTGCCTCGAATTATTATAAACGACAATTCTGGACCGCCATGGAATACCAGAGTTCTATCGAAGCTGAAGAATCAAAAGAACAAGATGTACAAAAGATTCAAAAAATCAGGTTCAGCTCTTGATTTTTCGACCTATTCGATAGCCCGATCGAAATACAACATTGCGAATAAATTGGCTCATCAAGACTATTTAAATAGAATGAAAGATCAACTGAAAGTTGATCCTAAGTCTTTCTACAAATTTGTGAATTCAAAACGCCAATCTAGTGGCCTACCAACATATCTTAAATATAAGTCCTCAACTGCCGACAATGATGTAGACATTTCTAATATATTTGCAGATTTCTTTGCTACGACATATTCGGATAAGTGTTATGATGGTAACAACATCTATCCATACATGACTAGGAACTGTAACAGAATTGATATCTCTTAAATAGATGAGAGCACCATTTTAAGTAATCTTAGAACTCTGAAATCTACATTTAATGCTGGCCCTGATGGTATTCCGTCCTGTATTCTGAAACAATGTGCCGATATACTTTCATATCCTCTATCTTTACTGTTTAATAAGTCACTAAAGTCAGGAAATCTTCCTAATATATGGAAACAATCATATGTAATGCCTTTATTCAAATCGGGTAATCGAAACGACGCATGCAACTATCGAGGTATTTCGAATCTTTGTGCCATTCCGAAGTTGATGGAAAAGATCTTAACAAGTTCTATTTCCCATCAGATTTCTTCATTATTATCTGCGAATCAACATGGTTTTAGGAAAAAAACGATCGACCATAACCAACCTTTTGGAATTTACTTGTTTGGTTAATGATGCTTTTAGGGATCGCTTTCAGACAGATGCAATATACACTGATTTCAGTAAAGCTTTCGACAAAGTCAATCATGCTCTCCTTTTACATAAGTTGGATATGATTGGCTTCAGCGAACCTTTATTGAAATGGTTTCATTCGTATTTAATTGGTCGGACACAATATGTTAAGTTCGGTAGTGCAACATCTAGACCTATCACTGTTACCTCGGGTGTTCCTCAGGGCAGCCACCTCGGACCTGTTTTATTTTGTCTATTCATCAATGACCTCCCATCAGTTGTAAAATTTTCTAATATTCTTATGTTTGCGGATGACGTAAAGATATTTCGTCCCTATAATAATCCCGACGAACGAAGGTATCTTCAGTTCGACCTTGATAACTTTTACGATTGGTGTGAGACAAATTTAATGGAATTAAATATCTCGAAATGTAAATTGATGCGCTTTTCGAGAAGAACTGTATTCGAGTCGAGTTATTCTATTGGGACTAACGAGCTGGAAGCAGTAGATTCTTTCAAGGATCTTGGATTGCTAATGGACCAGCGACTGAACTTTCGCCAACATGTGTCTATGGCCATCAGTAAGGCATTTGTTACTCTCGGATTCATGAAACGTTGGAGTAAAGAATTTAGAGATTACTCAATTACCAAGATACTTTACACTTCATTAGTACGAAGCAACCTTGAGTACGGTTCTATAATTTGGGATCCATATTATACAATCCACTCAAATAAGATTGAATCCGTCCAGAAGCAATTTCTTCTATTCTGCCTTCGACACAGAGGTTGGGATCGCCAGTCTTTACCATCGTATCAATTTCGCCTAAATCTTATAAAATTACCCTCACTGCAAAGTCGTAGAACTATGTTAAATATTTCTTTCATAATGAATATAATTCAAGGTGAAATTGATTCTGAGTTTCTTCTCAACAAACTGTCATTTAACATACCTGTTAGATGTAGCAGAAATTTAGAACCGCTAAAAATTCCGTATTATAGATCAGATTATGCAAACAACGACCCGTTACGAAGGTTATGCCTTCAGTTCAATAAATATTATGCCATTATAAATCTGTCTGAGCAACGAGTTGTTCTGAAGAGAAATATTATTTTACACTTAAACCAGTAGTTATCTTTATCTTTGTTTGTACATATTAGTCTGTAAGGATTTTGTATCTATAGACTTAATAAATAAAAAAAAAAAAAAAACAAATTGGCCTCTGTGGTCATATTAGTGTAAATCGGGCGAAAGCTATATATGGGAGCTATATCTAAATCTGAACCGATTTCAACCAAATTTGGCACGCATAGCTACAATGCTAATTCTACTCCCTTTGCAAAATTTCGACCAAATTGGGGTAAAACTCTGGTTTCTGGGACCGTATTAGTCCATATCGGGGGAAAGATATATATGGGAGATATATCTAAATCTGAACCGATTTCAATAAAATTTTCCACACTTGACTATAGTACTAATTGTTCTTCTTGTGCAAAATTTTAAGTAAATTAGGGTAAAACTCTGGCTTCTGGGGCCATATAAGTCCATATCGGGCGAAATATATATATGGGAGCTATATCTAAATCTGAACCGATTTCTTCCAAAATCAATAGGGATCTATTCTGAGTCAAAACACATACTTGTGCTAAATTTGAAGTCGATTGGACTAAAACTGCGACCTAGACTTTGATTACAAAAATGTGTTCACGGACAGACGGAAATGGCTATATCGACTCAGAAGCCCACCGTGAGCATTTTTGCCAAAGACACCATGTGTCTATCTCGTCTCCTTCTGGGTGTTGCAAACATATGCACTAACTTATAATACCCTGTTCCACAGTGTGGAGCAGGGTATAATGAAGGAATATTTGTGTTGAGTATAAAGGTAATTGGAATTTGTCATAATATCCAAATGACATAGTACTCAATCCAAATACATTAGTATTTGAAGTATATAAGCTTTTTCAATTACAGCCATAATTGAACTGAGTACAATATTTATAGAATTTTACAACCTGTACAATTACTACCGTAATTGTGTTTATTATGATGGTAATCAATATAATCTGTGTACTATATAATCATTATTGGTTTAAGAAAAGTATACAAATACACTCTGAAAAACGGATTTATGCGTTTTGTTGTGATCCCGACGAATCTCGCATAATCTCGAAAATTGTTGTGAATCGTTAATCGTCTTTAAAAGTTCTGTTTGCGTGAACGTACACAAGAATTTCGTAAATATTAGAGGTGTGCGCGTGACTGAAATTTCACACACACTCACGCACATTCACGGAGCATTTATTTACGCACGATACGTGTGGTAGCCAATCCCACTCACGCACATTCACGAAATTAAAACCAGTACTCATGCACGAAATTGTATTCACGCATATTCACGAACTGATTTTATTTCTCACGTATGACATATTTATATTAGCCCATTCACGCATATTCACGAGAGCTGCTTTGGATTTTGTTTACGATTCACGTGATTCACGCGTGTAACGCACCCACCTCTAGTTATATGTTCCTCCAGCACGTGACACGTTAGACTCACAATGAAAATGTTAATTTTTACGAAGAGAATTCTTTCAGTGTAGTTTCTACAAAAAATGCGTTTGACCAAAGAACTGGTATTTAGATAATGGTACACGCAAAGAAAAAAAACGTTTGGAAAACGTGTACCGAAAACGTTTTTCTTTTGTTAGAGTTTTTAGAATTGCTTCCAAAATTTTAAACTTTTATCACCAAAAAAATTCGTTTGTTACAAAATATTTATTTTTTCAATAAAAAAAGTTATTTTTGAAACAACAACACAGTCCATTTCGTTTATATCAAACACTGTTCTTTTCTCACTTTAGGTCTTTAATAAGACACATTTTACAGTTCAAAATTTAATATACTACAATGGAATGTTGAACATTTTTTCGGAATCTTCCGAACATATCTGGAATATATGTAAAAAAAAAAAAACAAAAAAAAACTTTGGTCGAAGCAGGGATCGAACCCACGACCCTTGGCATGCAAGTCGGACGTAGCAACCACTGCACCACGGTGACAAACTAAATGTTTGTTTCTGTTAAATAAACTTTGTTTACTCTGTTCGTGGGCGCCGCAAGCTATGCTATATAAATATAACTTACATGGATATTTATCTATTGATGACCATAACAGGTACATAGGCCAGTGGTTAGTGTGTTGGCTTACAAAGTGCATGGTCCGCGGTTCGATTCTCCGTCCAGGCGAAAGGTAAAAAAATTTTAAAAATTTATAAAATCGTATAATTTCTTCTACATTGTTGGTATTACAGGAAAAGGTGTTAAGAACTAAAAAACATGTTGGATGTGAGAAAGATGTGAGGGAAAATGCAATTAGCAAGAAAACAATGTTTTTTTTTTTTTGAGTTTGTCCTTATGAAATTGTTTTTACATCCTGGAAAAGAATTAACGTTTATCACAAAAGGTATATACTTTTCTCCCAAATACACTTTCTTACAGCGAAAAGCAAATGAGAAACGAACTTTGTTTGTCTAAAATTTCGTTTGGGAGGAAAGAATTATTTTTTTGCGTGTACTTACCTGCGGTAAAAATAAAATATGATGCGCTAAAAATGTTGTTAATGTAAACATTTCGAATCGCGTTACCGATGCCACGGTTTATTTGCTGGTAAATTCGACCATATATCTGAGAAGTTTCTTAATAATAACAATAAATGCCAGTTTATTGTTTGTATTTATTTATTTTTTCATTACGTAGCAACGTCATAAACAGTTTTATCAGGCAATTACACATTATACTTAAATCAACAACTTCTACACTTAGTCCAATTGAATTTTCGTATTGACTTAATAACAAGTATATACGGCCGTAAGTTCGGCCAGGCCGAAGCTTATGTACCCTCCATCATGGATTGCGTAGAAACTTCTTCTAAACACTGTCATCCAGAATCGAATTACTTAAGTTGCGGTAACGCTTGCCGATGGCAAGGTATCTTAAAACCTCCTAACACCATCTTCTAAATTGTATGCAAGTCCATACGTGGTATATATTAAATCAAAAAAGATCGATCCAATACCTATATAATTCAGTTTGACAAAGTAGACATAAAATTTTGACAAAATTTTCTACAGAAATAAAATTTTAACAAAATTTTCTATAGAAATAAAATTTTCACAAAATTTTCTATAGAAATAAAAATTTTGACAAAATTTGCTATAGAAAGAAAATTTTGACAAAAATTTCTACGGAAATAAAATTTTAACAAAATTTTCTATAGAAATAAACTTTTGACAAAATTTTCTATAGAAATAAAATCTTGGTAGATTATTTTTGGCTCGAGTGGCAACCATGGTTATGAACCGAATAAAATTTGAACAAAATTTTCTATAGAAATAAAATTTTGACAAAATTTTCTATAGAAATAAAATTTTGACAATGATGAAAATTTTATTATGAACCGAATAAAAATTTAACAAAATTTTATCTAGAAATAAAATTTTGACAAAATTTTTCTATAGAAATAAAATTTTGGTAGATTATTTTTGGCTCTAGTGGCAACCATGACTATGAACCGATATGGACCAATTTTGGTATGGTTGTTAGCGACCATATACTAACACCACGTTCCTAATTTGAACCGGATCGGATGAATTTTGCTCCTCCAAGAGGCTCCGGAGAACGTTTTATATGGGGGCTATATATAATTATGGACCGATATGGACCAATTCTGGCACGGTTGTTAGAGACCATATACCAATACCATGTACCAAATTTCAGCCGGATCGGATGCAATTTGCTTCTCTTTGAGGCTTCGCAAGCCAAATCTGGAGATCGGTTTATATGGGGTCTATATATAATTATGGACCGATGTGGACCAATTTTTGCATGGTTGTTAGAGACCATATACCAACATCATGTACCAAATTTTAGCCGGATCGGATGAAATTTGCTTCTCTTTGAGGCTCCGCAAGCCAAATCTGGGGATCGGTTTATATGGGGGCAATATATAATTATGGACCGATGTGGACCAATTTTTGCATGATTGTTAGAGACCATATACCAACACCATGTACTAAATTTTAACCGGATCGAATGAAATATGCTTCTCTTAGAGGCTCCACAAGCCAAATCTGGGGATCGGTTTATATGGGGGCTATATATAATTATGGACCGATATGGACCAATTTTTGCATGGTTGTTAGAGACCATATACCAACATCATGTACCAAATTTCAGCCGGATCGGATGAAATTTTCTTCTCTTTGAGGCTCCGCAAGCCAAATCTGGGGATCGGTTTATATGGGGGCTATATATACTTATGGACCGATGTGAACCAATTTTTGCACGGTTGTTAGAGGCCATATACCAACACCATGTACCAAATTTCAGCCGGATCGGATGAAATTTGCTTCTCTTTTAGGCTCCGCAAGCCAAATCTGGGGATCGGTTTATATGGGGGCTATATATAATTATGGACCGATGTGGACTAATTTTTGCATGGTTGTTAGAGACCATATACCAACACCATATACCAAATTTCAGCCGGATCGGAAGAAATATGCTTCTGCTAGAAGCTCCACAAGCCAAATCTGAGGGTCCCTTTGTATGGGGGCTATACGTAAAAGTGGACCGATATGGCCCATTTTCAATACCATCCGACCTACATCGATAACAACTACTTGTGCCAAGTTTCAAGTCGATAGCTTGTTTCGTTCGGAAGTTAGCGTGATTTAAACAGACGGACGGACGGACGGACATGCTTAGATCGACTCAGAATTTCACCACGACCCAGAATATATATACTTTATAGGGTCTTAGAGCAATATTTCCATGTGTTACAAACGGAATGACAAAGTTAATATACCACCATCTTATGATGGAGGGTATAAAAATGGTATTTGATATAATTTTTTCATTCAATTATGCCAATAATTGATTTTTATTTTGCTTCATTTTTTCTGCGTAGATTCCGAATATACAGACTCAGAAGACAATTTAACGTGTGAAGAACAATTTTATTAATTTAATTATGTGATGAAAGAGATCAACGATATGTAGGTGAAAATTTCTATAGACTACATAACATATGTACCACATTTCATATAAGTTTCTAAAGTATAATAATATTAAATCTTTCGTTATTATTTATATTTATTTTTTAATGTAAGAGATCAGTAAAGTTAAATAAATCCAAATAATAGAATTACTAAGTTTATCGAATAAAATAATAATTTAAAATGAAAAAAAAATGTTTTTCTATTGGTAATATAAAAGGAAACATATTAGCGGTTACAGTGGGCGGATCGATCTGAAAATTTATATGAGCTCTTCCGACGTCATACACATCATGTATTCCAAATTTGAAAGCTCAGCTACATTTATGCCTCAGAAATCGGTCATTGGCCCCATAGTGGATTGGTGTGTTTCTAAATGTATGTTACTCAATTTTGTGAAGTGTAAGAAGATGACTTTTTCTCGTAGATTTTGTGAACAGACTGAGTACTATGTTGGGAATTATAGGCTTGAGAATGTGCTTAGATTTAATGATTTAGGTGTATTGTGTGATTCCGGGCTTGACTTTGGTCCCCATATTGAGGGATGTGTCAATGAGGCAACTGGTTTTAGGGTTTCATTAAGAAATGGTCTAAGGAATTTGTTGATCCTTATCTTACGAAGAGGCTCTCTACGACTCTGGTTAGACCGATATTAGAGTATGCGTGTGTTATCTGGTCACCAAGTTATCGTTGTTCTATTGATCGTATTGAATCTGTACAGAAGCAGTGTCTTATTTTTGCTAGGCTGAAATAATTTATACGATTTGCCTCCATATTCTAGTCGTCTTATGTTAATTGATCTTCCATCTCTTGAACGTTGACGGTTTATGTACGGTATTGTGTTTTTATCTAAACTAATTAATGGAGATATGTTACTGATTCACACTACTTGACATCGAGAATTTGCTACAATGTTCCAAATCGTTCAACTAGGAACTTTGTATTCCTAAAGACTGAATTTTGCAGACATAACTTTGAATTATTTAATCCCCTTAATGTTTTGCGTAAAAACTTTAATTCGGTCTATTTATTGATTTCTTTAAACGATCCGATTCCTGCCATCAAGGAAATTATTCTTAATTTTGATAACAGATTTTCTGATCCAAGGGGTGTTTCCTTCTAAATTTTCAGCTGTATTATAACAATTTCTTGATCCTGCTCATCCAATTACTGCTTCTATTATCCTGTTTTCGCCTTACCCTTACCGGCCATATTGGCACTTTTTATGCCCTCCACCATAGGATGGGGGTATATTAACTTTGTCATTCCGTTTGTAACACATCAAAATATTGCTCTAAGACCCCATAAAGTATATATATTCTGGGTCGTGGTAAAATTCTAAGTCGATCTGAGCATGTCCGTCCGTCCGTCTGTTGAAATCACGCTAACTTCCGAACGAAACAAGCTATCGACTTGAAACTTGGCACAAATAGTTGTTATTGGTGTAGGTCGGATGGTATTGCAAATGGGCCATAACGGTCCACTTTTACGTATAGCCCCCACATAAACGGACCCCCCAAAATTTGGCTTGCGATTGCTCTAAGAGAAGCAAATTTCATCCGATCCGGTTGAAATTTGGTACATGGTGTCAGTATATGGTCTCTAACAACCACGCAAAAATTGGTCCACATTGGTCCATAATTATATATAGCCCCCATATAAACCGATCCCCCGATTTGGCTTGCGGAGCCTCTAAGAGAAGCAAATTTCATCCGATCCGGCTGAAATTTGGTACATGGTGTTAGTATATGGTCTCTAACAACCATGCAGAAATTCGTTCACATCGGTCCATAATTATATATAGCCCCCATATAAACCGATCCCCCGATTTGGCTTGCGGAGCCTCTAAGAGAAGCAAATTTCATCCGATCCGGCTGAAATTTGGTACATGGTGTTAGTATATGGTCTCTAACAACCATGCAAAAATTGGTCCACATCGGTCCATAATTATATATAGCCCCCATATAAACCAATCCCCCGATTTGGCTTGCTGAGCCTCTAAGAAAACATGGTCTCTAACAACCATGCAAAAATTGGTCCACATTGGTCCATAATTATATATAGCCCCCATATAAACCGATCCCCCGATTTGGCTTGCGGAGCCTCTAAGAGAAGCAAATTTCATCCGATCCGGCTGAAATTTGGTACATGATGTTGGTAAATGTTCTCTAATAACCATGCAAAAATTGGTCCACATCGGTCCATAATTACATATAGCCCCCATATAAACCAATCCCCCGATTTGCCTTTGGGAGCCTGTAAGAGAAGCAAATTTCATCCGATCCGGCTGAAATTTGGTACATGGTATTAGGATATGGTCTCTAACAACCATGCAAAATTGGTCCACATCGGTCCATAATTATATATTGCCCCCATATAAACCGATCACCAGATTTGACCTCCGGAGCCTCTTGAAAGACCAAAATTCATCTGATTCAGTTGAAATTTGGTACGTGGTGTTAATATATGGCCTCAAACATCCATGCAAAAATTGGTCGAAATCGGTCAATAATTATATATAGGCCCCATATAAACCGATCCCCAGATTTGACCTCCGGAGCCCCTTGGAAGAGCAAAATTCATCCGATTCGGTTGAAATTTGGTACGTGATGTTAGTATATGGTATCCAACAACCATGCAGGAATTGGTTCATATCAGTCCATATTCATATATAGCCCCATATAAACCGATCCCGAGATTTGGTCTTAGAGCCTCTTGGAGGAGCAATTTTCATCTGTGTCAGTTGAAATTTGGTACATTGTGCTAGTATATGGCCGCTAACAATCATGCCTAAGTAGGTCCATATCGGTCTATAGTTATATATAACCCTCAAATAAATCGATCCCCAATCACACAAAAATTGGTCCATATCAAGTTCTTAATTGTATATAGCCCCCATATAAGCGACCCCCATATTTCAATGCTGGCTCTCTACGTACCGTGCAAAAGTTCCATATCGATTCGTAATTATTTGTAGACTTAACTATACATAATTTTTTTGTCTAATATATACCACGTATGGACTAACTCACAATTTAGAAAACGATGTTAAGAAGTTTTAAGATACCACAACCCAAGTAATTCGATTGTGGATGACAGTCTTTCGTAGAAGTATCTACGCCATCCATGGTGGAGGGTACATAAGATTCGGCCTGGCCGAACTTATGGCCGTATATACTTGTTAAACTTTGTCTGGTTCAATGGGGTCCCTCCTGACCCATCTGCTTATATATATTGAACCGTATTGAGTACCGCGGAGCCCTTACTGACTCAACGGGGTCTCTTCTGACCCATCTCGAATAACTAGCTTGGGAGTCCTTTCTGACTCGCTGACCTATACACTGTTAGAAAAATATGTTTTTCATATGTTCCGATATAAACAAAATGTGTTTCGGGCACAAGTTTTAAACACAATATAGTGCAAACATGTAATGTTCCTAAACGAACACTAAATGTTTGGGACACATATGTTAATATGTTAGAATATATTATGTTTGGGGCATGAATGTTTCATAAAAATAATATGTGTGAATGTAAACATATATAAATTTACAAATTTTGAGTAAACATATATATGTTGTAATATTTTATTTAGAGAGCAACAAAGAGAGTATAAGAGTAGAAAGAAATAGAGATGGAAACTGGGAGGGTTGACGAAATAAATCAACATAACACATCGAGATAATCAAAAGAGAGCAATTTCTGTGAAACCGCTTGTATGCGGAAAACTGTTTTAAATTTCAAACTTTTATATAAAACAGTTTTTTGTTACAAAATTGTTATTTATGCAATAAATAATAATATTTTATCCAACAACTCAGTCCATTCCGTTTATATCAAGCACTGTTTCTGACTTTAAATCTTTAATAACCCACATTTCGAAGTTTCATTATAAAAATTTAATATTGTATAAATATAAATGTGTAAATTAAAAAAAAAATTGGTTCGGTCAGAGCAGGGATTGAACCCACGACCCTTTGCATGCAAGTCAGACATGCTAACCACTGCTCCACGTGGCCAACAAATGTATGTTTCTTTTAAATAATGTTATGTTTGCATGGTCTCGTGGGCGCTGCAAACTATGCTATATAAATGTAACTTATAACGATAATTGTCTACTGGTGACTATAACTGCTACGTAGCCCAGTGGATAGTGTGTTGGCTTACAAACACTATGGTCCTCGGTTCGATTCTCCGTCCAGGCGAAAGGTAAATTTTAAAAAATTTATAAAATTGAATAATTTCTTCAACATTATTTGTATTATAGAAAAAGGTGCCAAGAACTAAAAAATTTCGTGGAAGTGAAAATTATGTGAGGGAATGACCACAATCTTCTTGGGGAGAAAATTCTTCCAAGCATATACTATTTTTGGGCTCAAAATGCTTCCAAACATATAATATGTTCACATAAAACAAACATATTGGTGTTTCGGCAGTATCCAATAATATATGTGTTTCCTGCAAAATATGTTTGGAACATATGTTA
This sequence comes from Haematobia irritans, assembly GCF_050003625.1. Classification (NCBI taxonomy): domain Eukaryota; kingdom Metazoa; phylum Arthropoda; class Insecta; order Diptera; family Muscidae; genus Haematobia; species Haematobia irritans. Next base: position 151,917,806 of record NC_134400.1, on the reverse strand, counting down.
GAGAAGCGATTTTTTTTTTGAGGGTGTAGGGTTCTTCTGGCCCACTTGGAATATTGAATTATATTTAATTGAATTGAAAAGATAAACCCAGAGAAGGAATATGATCACCTCAAACATGTTTTAAGGGCAAAATGTCATTTTTGGGTGGTGACCATGTAACATGGTTTTCGCAACCATGTTATTTTCTCGAAAATCATGTATCTGATTTCGGCAAGCAGGTTATATTTGACGAGAAAATAACATTTTAGTGACAAACATGTTACATGGTCACCCTACAAAAATAACATTTTGCTCTTGAAACATGTTTGAGGTGATCATATTCCTTCTCTGCGTGTATATTTTGTAATGTCCCGGCTGCTATTAGCCGTGTAAATAAATAAATAAATAATTCGTGTCAAAGGAAGCCAATTCGAACAAATCCAAACTGATTCTAAAATTTGATGTTAAGTTAATTCTGATATTTTTACTTTTTGAAAAATAAGATCAACGCTCTTTAGCGCTGTACTTTGTTGCAGATTATATCTGCCACGCTGTACATTATGCTTAATGTCATAATTATCATAATTAGTTGAGAAATTAAAGCAATTATTAGTATCATCCGCAAGTTATCATTGATATGATATTACATTAATGGGCTAATTGGTCTATTATCTTGCTTTGGTTTATAGAAGAGAATAAGGCCTACAAATTTCATTTCATTTGCTGATAGCAGTCATTGTCAGCATGTTATTTTGGATGAGTCGTAAGCCCATACTGATATGGGGATTTCTATGGACTTTCATCTTTACTTTTATCCATGCCAAGGTATACCAAGTATAATGAAATTTTGGTTTTGCGTCAGATACAATTTAAAGATCTTAAAAACAAAATTTGTCTTTTTCATTACGTATAGCGTGATTATACTATAGAAATCACACAAATCCTCTTTAATATATCCAGCGATATAACCTATGTGAAACATCTCAACACGAGTATAATCGGTAATAAGAAATCCAATCTTCATGTGTTATTTGATCAGGACATCAAAGAAATTCCCGGAGAAGCTTCACTTATGGTCCATGCGAAAAGTGGTCGTCGTATTGTTATATTCCAAATTAAATCGGAAGCCTGTTACATTTTAGCACAAGGAACTAAAAATGTCTTCATTTCCGTATTTGTGAAGGAAATCTTACGAAATTCCAATTTTCCTAAGAAATGTCCCTTGAGTAAGGTAAGCCAGCCATCGTATCGTTATAATTCTCCAAAGGAAGTTTGCATTTTCTAGTTTATTTTTTATTACTACTTCAGAATAAGCTCTATTATGTGAAAAATTATACAATTGACGATGAGAGTTATCCCCCATATTTGCCAGAAACCCAATGGCAATTTGATATCAAAGGTAAACCGAACAATATTGGTGTCATTACTTTGTCTCTAAGTGGTCGTGTACGAAAATTGTAAATCTATCTAAATATAAAAAGAACAACAACAACAACAACAATAATAATTTTTGAAATCATACAAAACTTTTTCTTTTTCTCACTGTAATATGCGTATACTATCCGAATCTAGCCCGCTTCAAAGAACCTTCCTGAGTTTTTAAAACTAAACGATTATGTGTAAAAACTAGCATCTACTTCGAAGTAAATATTTAAGGAACATTTTGCGTTAAATGAGTCAACCATATTTATGTACAAAATATTTCAAAAGTTAATATTTCTGCAAAAATCCAAAGTATTTTCAAAGTTCACATGAATATGGTATTTCAATTTTCTACTGGGATTGCTGATGGGTTTTTATAGCCTTAATCACAACTGTGGTGTATATTAAGTTTAACGCCAAGAACGCGTAATTCTAAGACGTATACCGATCGTTTTAGAATAACTGTTGCCACTCGATCCAAAAATTATCTACCAAAATTTCAGGAAAATTTTACCAAAAAACTATCAAAAAAATATTCTTATTTTGCAATTTTTTTTCCATAGAAATGTTATCAAAATTTGATTTGTATAGAAAATTTTCTCAATTTTTTATACCCTCCACCATAGGATGGGGGGTATATTAACTTTGTCATTCCGTTTGTAACACATAGAAATATTGCTCTAAGACCCCATAAAGTATATATATTCTGGGTCGTGGTGGAATTCTGAGTCGATCTAAGCATGTCTGTCCGTCCGTACATCCGTCCGTCCGTCAGTTGAAATCACGCTAACTTCCGAACGAAACAAGGTATCGACTTGAAACTTGGCACAAGTAGTTGTTATTGATGTAGATCGAATGGTATTGGGCCATATCGGACCACTTTTACGTATAGCCCCCATATAAACCGACGCTCAGATTTGGCTTGCGGAGCCTCTAATAGAAGCACATTTCATCCGATCCGGCTCAAATTTGGTACATGGTGTAAGTATATGGTCTCTAACAACTGTGCGAAAATTGGTCCACATCGGTCCATAATTATATATAGGCCCCATATAAACCGATCCCCAGATTTGGCTTGCGGAGCCTCTAAGAGAAGCAAACTTAATCCGATCTAGCTGAAATTTGGTACATAATACTAGTATATGGTCTTTAACAAACATGCAAAAATTGGTCCACATCGGTCCATAATTATATATAGTCCCCATATAAACCTATCCCCATATTTGGCTTGCGGAGCCTCTAAGAGAAGCAAAATTAATCCGATCTGGCTGAAATTTGGTACATAGTACTAGTATATTTAATAAACATGCAAAAATTAGTCCACATCGGTCCATAATTATATATAGCCCCCATATAAACCGATCCCCAGATTTGGCTTGCGGAGCCTATAAGAGAAGCAAATTTCATCCGATCCGGCTGAAATTTGGTAAATGGTGTAAGTATATGGTCTCTACCAACTGTGCGAAAATTAGTCCAAATCGGTCCATAATTATATATAGCCCCCATATAAACCGATCCCCAGATTTGGCTTGCGGAGCCTCTAAGAGAAGCAAAATTCATCCGATCCGGCTGAAATTTGGTACATGGTGTAAGTACATGGTTTCTAACAACTGTGCAAAAATTGGTCGACATCGGTCCATAATTATATATAGTCCCCATATAAACCGATCCCCAGATTTGTCCTCCGGAGCCTTTTGGAGGAGCAAAATTCATCCGATCCGGTTGAAATTTGATACATGGTGTTAGTATTTGGTCTCTAATAGCCATGCAAAAATTGGTCCATATCGGTCCATAATTATATATAGCCCCCATATAAACCGTTCCGATCTTCGGAGCCTCTTGCCAAAATTGGTCCATATCTGTCTATAGTTATATATATTCGATCCCCAATCACACAAAAATTGGTCCATATCGGTTCATAATCATGTTTGCCACTCAAGCCAAAAATAATCTACCAAAATTTTATTTCTATAGAAAATTTTGTCAAAATTTTATTTCTATAGAAAATTTTGTCAAAATTTTTGTTGTATAGAAAATTTTGTCAAAATTTTATTTCTATAGATAATTTTGCCAAAATTTTTTTTCTATAGAAAATTTTGTCAAAATTTTATTTCATTAGAAAATTTTGTCAAAATTTTATTTATATAGAAAATTTTGTCCAAATTTTATTTCTATAGAAAATGTTGTCGAAATTTTATTTCTATAGAAACTTTTTCAAAATTTTATTTATATAAACAATTTTGTCAAAATTAATTATATACGTATTTAATCGGCCTTTTTTAGTTTAATATGTACCACGTATGGACTACCTTGCAATTTAGAAGACGGTGTTAGGAAGTTTTAAGATACCTTGCCATCGGCAAGTGTTACCGCAACCCAAGTAATTCGATTGTGGATGACAGTCTTCAGTAGAAGTTTCTACGCAATCCATGGCGGAGGATATATAAGCTTCGGCCTGGCCGAACTTACGGCCTTCAAAATTTTATTTCTTTAGAAAACTTTGGCAAAATTCTATTTCTATAGAAAATTTTGGCAAAATTTTATTTCTATAGAAAATTTTGGCAAAATTTGATTTCTGTAGAAAATTTGATTTCTGTAGAAAATGTTATCAAAATTTTGTCAAAATTTTATTTCTATAGAAGATTTTGTCAAAATTTTATTTGTATAGAAAATTTTGTTAAAATTTTATTTCTATAGAAAATTTTGTCATAATTTTATTTCTATAGAAGATTTTGTCAAAATTTTATTTGTATAGAAAATTTTGTCAAAATTGTATTTCTTTAGAAAAATTTCTCAAAATTTTATTTCTATCGAAAAATTTATTTCTATATTTTGTCAAAATTTTTATTTGTATAGAAATTTTTGTCAAAATTTTATTTCTATAGAAAATTTTGTCAAAATGTTATTTCTATAGAAAATTTTGTCAAAATTGTATGTCTATAGAAAATGGTGTCAAAATATTATTTCTATAGAAAATTTGTGAAGTGCCTCTTCTTCGGAGAGAAATATTTTGCAACATCAAGAATCAACATCAAAACATCAAGATTTCTACAAATGTACCAAACAGTAAAAAATTTGGTAGAATTCTACCAACTGCCGCAACGGTACTGGGCATAAATTCAGAGTCGAATTAACGATGTCCGTCTGTCTGTTCATGTTTTGTATGTAAGGTACAGCTGGGAGCCACCGTGGTGCAATGGTTAGCATGCCCGCCTTGCATACACAAGGTCGTGGGTTCGATTCCTGCTACGACCGAACACCAAAAAGTTTTTCGGCGGTGGATTATCCCACCAAGTTCGAAGATGGTCCAGGTTTTGATATAGTCCCCATATAAACCGACCTCCCGATTTGGGGTCTTGGGCTTATAGAAATCGTAGTTTTTATCCAATTTGCCTGAAATTTTAAATCTGGAGGTATTTTATGACCATAAAGAGGTGTGCCAAAACTGGTGAGTATCGGTCCATGTTTTGGTATAGCCCCAATATAGACCGATCTCCCGATTTTACTTCTTGGGCTTATAGGTTAGGTTAGGTTATGTGGCAGCCCGATGCATCAGGCTCACTTAGACTATTCAGTCCATTGTGATACCACATTGGTGAACTTCTCTCTTATCACTGAGTGCTGCCCGATTCCATGTTAAGCTCAATGATAAGGGACCTCCTTTTTATAGCCGAGTCCGAACGGCGTTCCACATTGCAGTGAAACCACTTAGAGAAGCTTTGAAACCCTCAGAAATGTCACCAGCATTACTGAGGTGGGATAATCCACCGCTGAAAAACTTTTTGGTGTTCGGTTCCGCAGTTTTTATTCAATTTACTTGAAATTTGAAATCTAGAGGTATTGTAGGACCACAAATACGTGTGCCAAAAATTGTGAGTATCGGTCCATGTTTTGGTATAGCCCCCATATAAAACGACCTCCCGATTTTGGGTCTTGGGCTTATAGAAACCGTAGTTTTTATCAAATTTGTCTGAAATTGGATATCTAGAGGTATTTTCGGGTCATAAAGAGGTGTGCCGAAAACGGTGAGTATCGGTCCATATTTTAGTATAGCCCCCATAAGAACGATCTCCCGATTTAACTCCTTGGGTTTCTAGAAACCGTAGTTTTTATCTGATTTGCCTGAATTTGTAAATATTCTGGTATTTTAGGCTCACAAAAACGTGTATCGGATTAAGTTTTTATCGGTCCATTTGATAATGCCTCCATATAGACCGACTTCACTTCTTGACGGTGTAGAAGTCGCACTGATCATGAAAATTGCTTGAAACTCAATGTAAAATTTCCAGATTTTACTTCCACAGATTTAAGATTTCAAATTAAGACGTTATTTTATAATTTTCTTGCACACTTACAAGAGATGTTAATGATTCCTCTAAAACTCAAACAAAAATGGTTCTTATAAATCCTGAATCTGATATAGTCCTCATAGGTGAAATCTTTAAATTTATCTTCGGGAAGTGTCCTCAAGTCCTCAAGCCCTCCTGAAATTTCAAAGGAAACCCTAATATTTGGTTCATGGTGGTGGGTATTTAAGATTCGGCCCGGCCGAACTTAGTGCTGTATATACTTGTTTTATGTCATTTTAACTAACGCACACAAAAAAGTTTTAAAGCCAAGGAAACTCATACTGGAGAAATATTTACTAATGAACTAAATATAATTTTGGGGATATTGCTCCTTCGCACTGGTTTGTCTTTCTCCCAAACTTTTTTGAAATTTTTCCACTCAATATTGCTGGAAAGGTCATATCAACCGCCAATATTCCATTACATTACTCGGCTTGTTATAGTATTCGGTGGGCTTGTAGCATGGACAACATCCACAATCTTGGACAAACACCAGAACTAGCAAAATGTAATAGATTGACCGGGTAACATTTGGTTAATATGACAGGGTTGATATACATCACTATTGTCAATAGTCAAAGTTATAAATTGTTAAAAATATGTCTACTTAAAAGTAAATGGAGTCACAAAAGTAGGCTATGCGAAACCGACACCGGTTAACCGGATTCAGTTGCCATAACCGTATGTACGGCCATAAGTTCGACTAGGCCGAATCTTATGTACACAGGCGAAGTACTTGGGTTGTGTTAACACTAGCCAATGTCAAAGCATCTTAAAACTTATTAACATCATCTTCTAAATTGTAAGTTAGCCCATATGGAGTCTATTTTAGACAAAACAAGTATATACGGCCGTAAGTTCGGCCTGGCCTAATCTTATGTACCCTCCACCATGGATTGCATAGAAACTACTACGAAAGACTTTCATCCACAATCGAATTACATCTAGACCTCGCTTTGCGTCGCAGATACGTTCCAAACAAACACGACGCAAACTGAAACGACGCAAAGTGAATTATTACTTTCTATGGCAGATTGGAGATAGATAACAACGTAACTTCGAAAATCTAACGACGCAAAGTGAAAACTAGTACCAATTCAGCAGCGACGCAACTCGAAAACAACGCAAAGCGAGGTCTAGGTTGCGATAACACTTGCCGATGGCAAGGTATCTTAAAATTTCTTAACACCGTCTTCTAAATTGTAAGTTAGTCCATACGGGGTATATATTAAACAAAACAAAGGCCGATTAAATACGTATATAATTCAGTTTGACAAAATTTTCTATAGAAATACAATTCTGACAAAATTTCCTATAGAAATAAAATTTTGACAAAATATTTTATAGAAATAAAATTATGACAAAATTTTCTATTGAAATAAAATTTTGAAAAATTTTTCTAAAGATATACAATCTTGACAAAATTTTCTATAGAAATACAATTTTGACAAAATTTTCTATAGAAATAAAATTTTGACAAAATTTTCTATAGAAATACAATTTTGACAAAATTTTCTATAGAAATACAATTTTGACAAAATTTTCTATAGAAATAAAATTTTGACAAAATTTTCTATAGAAATAAAATTTTGACAAAATTTTCTATAGAAATACAATTTTGACAAAATTTTCTATAGAAATAAAATTTTGACAAAATTTTCTATAGAAATAAAATTTTGACAAAATTTTATATAGAAATAAAATTTTGATCAAATTTTCTAAAGAAATAAAATTTTGAAAAAATTTTCTAAAGAAATACAATTTTGACAAAATTTTCTATAGAAATACAATTTTGACAAAATTTTCTATAGAAATAAAATTTTGACAAAATTTTCTATAGAAATACAATTTCGACAAAATTTTCTATAGAAATACAATTTTGAGAACATTTTCTATAGAAATAAAATTTTGACAAAATTTTCTATTGAAATAAAATTTTGACAAAATGTTCTACAGAAATAAAATTTTGATAAAATTTTCTATAGAAATAAAATTTTGACAAAATATTCTATAGAAATAAAATTTTGACAAAATATTCTATAGAAATAAAATCTTGACAAAATATTCTATAGAAATAAAATTTTGATAAAATTTTCAATAGAAATAAAATTTTGGCAAAATTTTCTATAGAAATAAAATTTTGATAAAATTTTCTATAGAAATAAAATTTTGAAAAAGTTTCTATAGAAATAAAATTTTGACAAAATATTCTATAGAAATAAAATTTTGACAAAATATTCTATAGAAATTAAATTTTGATAAAATTTTCTATAGAAATAAAATTTTGAAATAGTTTTCTATAGAAATAAAATTTTGACAAAATATTCTATAGAAATAAAATTTTGATAAAATTTTCTATAGAAATAAAATTTTGACAAAATTTTCTATAGAAATAAAATTTTGACAAAATTTTCTATAGAAATAAAATTTTGACAAAATTTTCTATAGAAATAAAATTTTGCAAAATTTTCTATAGAAATAAAATTTTGAAATATTTCTATAGAAATAAAATTTTGACAAAATTTTCTATAGAAATAAAATTTTGACAAAATTTTCTATAGAAATAAAATTTTGACAAAATTTTCTATAGAAATAAAATTTTGATAAAATTTTCTATAGAAATAAAATTTTGACAAAATTTTCTATAGAAATAAAATTTTGACAAAATTTTCTATAGAAATAAAATTTTGATAAAATTTTCTATAGAAATAAAATGTTGACAATGTTTTCTACAGAAATAAAATTTTGATAAAATATTCTATAGAAATAAAATTTTGACAAAATTTTCTATAGAAATAAAATTTTGACAAAATATTCTATAAAAATAAAATTTTGAGAAAATTTTCTATAGAAATAAAATTTTGACAAAATTTTCTATAGAAATAAAATTTTGACAAAATTTTCTATAGAAATAAAATTTTGACAAAATTTTCTATAGAAATAAAATTTTGCAAAATTTTCTATAGAAATAAAATTTTGAAATATTTCTATAGAAATAAAATTTTGACAAAATTTTCTATAGAAATAAAATGTTGACAAAATTTTCTATAGAAATAAAATTTTGACAAAATTGTCTATAGAAATAAAATTTTGACAAAAGTTTCTATAGAAATAAAATTTTAACAAAATTTTCTATAGAAATAAAATTTTGACAAAATTTTCGATAGAAATAAAATTTTGACAAAATTTTCGATAGAAATAAAATTTTGACCAAATTTTCTATAGAAATAAAATTTTGACCAAATTTTCTATAGAAATAAAATTTTGACCAAATTTTCTATAGAAATAAAATTTTGTCAAAATTTTCTATAGAAATAAAATTTTGAACAATTTTCTATAGAAATAAACTTTTGACAAAATTTTCTATAGAAATAAAATTTTGACAAAATTTCCTATAGAAAAAAAATTTTGACAAAATATTCTATAGAAATAAAATTTTGACATCATTTTCTATAGAAATAAAATTTTGATAAAATTTTCAATAGATATAAAATTTTGACAAAATTTTCTATAGAAATAAAATTTTGATAAAATTTTCTATAGAAATAAAATTTTGACAAAAGTTTCTATAGAAATAAAATTTTGACAAAATTTTCTATAGAAATAAAATTTTGACAAAAGTTTCTATAGAAATAAAATTTTGACAAAATTTTCTATAGAAATAAAATTTTGACAAAATTTTCTATAGAAATAAAATTTTGACCAAATTTTCTATAGAAATAAAATTTTGAACAATTTTCTACCAAACAAAATGTTGAAAAAGTTTCTACAGAAATAAAATTTTGACAAAATTTTCTATTGAAATAAAATTTTGACACAAATTTCTAATCAAATAAAATGTTGGTAGTTTATTTTTGGCGATATGGACCAATTTTTGTGTGATTGGGGATCGGCTATATATAATTATGGACCGATATGGACCAATTTTTGCATGGTTGTTAGAGACCATATACTAACACCATGTATCAAATTTCAACCGGAAATAAAATTTTGACAAAATTTTCTATAGAAATAAAATTTTGACAAAATTTTCTATAGAAATAAAATTTTGATAAAATTTTCTATAGAAATAAAATGTTGACAAAGTTTTCTACAGAAATAAAATTTTGATAAAATATTCTATAGAAATAAAATTTTGACAAAATTTCCATTGAAATAAAATTTTGACAAAATATTCTATAGAAATAACATTTTGACAAAATTTTTTTTTTTTTTTTTTTTTTTTTTTTTTTTTTTTATTGTAATATTGTAATAAATATATATAAATAAAAAAAAAAAAAAAAAAAAAAAAAAAAAAAAAAATTTTGTCAAAATGTTATTTCTATAGAATATTTTGTCAAAATTTTATTTCAATGGAAATTTTGTCAAAATTTTATTTCTAAAAAAAAAAAAAAAAAAAAAAAAAAAAAAAAAAATAAAATTTTGCAAAATTTTCTATAGAAATAAAATTTTGAAATATTTCTATAGAAATAAAATTTTGACAAAATTTTCTATAGAAATAAAATTTTGACAAAATTTTCTATAGAAATAAAATATTGACAAAATTTTCTATAGAAATAAAATTTTGACAAAATTGTCTATAGAAATAAAATTTTGACAAAATTTTCTATAGAAATAAAATTTTGACAAAATTTTCTATAGAAATAAAATTTTGACAAATTTTCTATAGAAATAAAATTTTGACAAAATTTTCTATAGAAATAAAATTTTGAACAATTTTCTATAGAAATAAAATTTTGACAAAATTTTCGATAGAAATAAAATTTTGACCAAATTTTCTATAGAAATAAAATTTTGACAAAATTTTCTATAGAAATAAAATTTTGAACAATTTTCTATAGAAATAAAATGTTGACAAAATTTTCTATAGAAATAAAATTTTGACAAAATTTTCTATAGAAATAAAATTTTGAGAAAATATTCTATAGAAATAAAATTTTGACAACATTTTCTATAGAAATAAAATTTTGATAAAATTTTCAATAGAAATAAAATTTTGACAAAATTTTCTATAGAAATAAAATTTTGATAAAATTTTCTATAGAAATAAAATTTTGAAAAAGTTTCTATAGAAATTAAATGTTGACAAAATATTCTATAGAAATAAAATTTTGACAAAATTTTCTATAGAAATACAATTTTGACAAAATTTTCTATAGAAATACAATTTTGACAAAATTTTCTATAGAAATAAAATTTTGACAAAATTTTCTATAGAAATAAAATTTTGACAAAATTTTCTATAGAAATACAATTTTGACAAAATTTTCTATAGAAATACAATTTTGACAAAATTTTCTATAGAAATAAAATTTTGACAAAATTTTCTATAGAAATAAAATTTTGACAAAATTTTATATAGAAATAAAATTTTGATCAAATTTTCTAAAGAAATAAAATTTTGAAAAAATTTTCTAAAGAAATACAATTTTGACAAAATTTTCTATAGAAATACAATTTTGACAAAATTTTCTATAGAAATAAAATTTTGACAAAATTTTCTATAGAAATACAATTTCGACAAAATTTTCTATAGAAATACAATTTTGAGAACATTTTCTATAGAAATAAAATTTTGACAAAATTTTCTATTGAAATAAAATTTTGACAAAATGTTCTACAGAAATAAAATTTTGATAAAATTTTCTATAGAAATAAAATTTTGACAAAATATTCTATAGAAATAAAATTTTGACAAAATATTCTATAGAAATAAAATCTTGACAAAATATTCTATAGAAATAAAATTTTGATAAAATTTTCAATAGAAATAAAATTTTGGCAAAATTTTCTATAGAAATAAAATTTTGATAAAATTTTCTATAGAAATAAAATTTTGAAAAAGTTTCTATAGAAATAAAATTTTGACAAAATATTCTATAGAAATAAAATTTTGACAAAATATTCTATAGAAATTAAATTTTGATAAAATTTTCTATAGAAATAAAATTTTGAAATAGTTTTCTATAGAAATAAAATTTTGACAAAATATTCTATAGAAATAAAATTTTGATAAAATTTTCTATAGAAATAAAATTTTGACAAAATTTTCTATAGAAATAAAATTTTGACAAAATTTTCTATAGAAATAAAATTTTGACAAAATTTTCTATAGAAATAAAATTTTGCAAAATTTTCTATAGAAATAAAATTTTGAAATATTTCTATAGAAATAAAATTTTGACAAAATTTTCTATAGAAATAAAATTTTGACAAAATTTTCTATAGAAATAAAATTTTGACAAAATTTTCTATAGAAATAAAATTTTGATAAAATTTTCTATAGAAATAAAATTTTGACAAAATTTTCTATAGAAATAAAATTTTGACAAAATTTTCTATAGAAATAAAATTTTGATAAAATTTTCTATAGAAATAAAATGTTGACAATGTTTTCTACAGAAATAAAATTTTGATAAAATATTCTATAGAAATAAAATTTTGACAAAATTTTCTATAGAAATAAAATTTTGACAAAATATTCTATAAAAATAAAATTTTGAGAAAATTTTCTATAGAAATAAAATTTTGACAAAATTTTCTATAGAAATAAAATTTTGACAAAATTTTCTATAGAAATAAAATTTTGACAAAATTTTCTATAGAAATAAAATTTTGCAAAATTTTCTATAGAAATAAAATTTTGAAATATTTCTATAGAAATAAAATTTTGACAAAATTTTCTATAGAAATAAAATGTTGACAAAATTTTCTATAGAAATAAAATTTTGACAAAATTGTCTATAGAAATAAAATTTTGACAAAAGTTTCTATAGAAATAAAATTTTAACAAAATTTTCTATAGAAATAAAATTTTGACAAAATTTTCGATAGAAATAAAATTTTGACAAAATTTTCGATAGAAATAAAATTTTGACCAAATTTTCTATAGAAATAAAATTTTGACCAAATTTTCTATAGAAATAAAATTTTGACCAAATTTTCTATAGAAATAAAATTTTGTCAAAATTTTCTATAGAAATAAAATTTTGAACAATTTTCTATAGAAATAAACTTTTGACAAAATTTTCTATAGAAATAAAATTTTGACAAAATTTCCTATAGAAAAAAAATTTTGACAAAATATTCTATAGAAATAAAATTTTGACATCATTTTCTATAGAAATAAAATTTTGATAAAATTTTCAATAGATATAAAATTTTGACAAAATTTTCTATAGAAATAAAATTTTGATAAAATTTTCTATAGAAATAAAATTTTGACAAAAGTTTCTATAGAAATAAAATTTTGACAAAATTTTCTATAGAAATAAAATTTTGACAAAAGTTTCTATAGAAATAAAATTTTGACAAAATTTTCTATAGAAATAAAATTTTGACAAAATTTTCTATAGAAATAAAATTTTGACCAAATTTTCTATAGAAATAAAATTTTGAACAATTTTCTACCAAACAAAATGTTGAAAAAGTTTCTACAGAAATAAAATTTTGACAAAATTTTCTATTGAAATAAAATTTTGACACAAATTTCTAATCAAATAAAATGTTGGTAGTTTATTTTTGGCGATATGGACCAATTTTTGTGTGATTGGGGATCGGCTATATATAATTATGGACCGATATGGACCAATTTTTGCATGGTTGTTAGAGACCATATACTAACACCATGTATCAAATTTCAACCGGAAATAAAATTTTGACAAAATTTTCTATAGAAATAAAATTTTGACAAAATTTTCTATAGAAATAAAATTTTGATAAAATTTTCTATAGAAATAAAATGTTGACAAAGTTTTCTACAGAAATAAAATTTTGATAAAATATTCTATAGAAATAAAATTTTGACAAAATTTCCATTGAAATAAAATTTTGACAAAATATTCTATAGAAATAACATTTTGACAAAATTTTTTTTTTTTTTTTTTTTTTTTTTTTTTTTTTTATTGTAATATTGTAATAAATATATATAAATAAAAAAAAAAAAAAAAAAAAAAAAAAAAAAAAAATTTTGTCAAAATGTTATTTCTATAGAATATTTTGTCAAAATTTTATTTCAATGGAAATTTTGTCAAAATTTTATTTCTAAAAAAAAAAAAAAAAAAAAAAAAAAAAAAAAAAATAAAATTTTGCAAAATTTTCTATAGAAATAAAATTTTGAAATATTTCTATAGAAATAAAATTTTGACAAAATTTTCTATAGAAATAAAATTTTGACAAAATTTTCTATAGAAATAAAATATTGACAAAATTTTCTATAGAAATAAAATTTTGACAAAATTGTCTATAGAAATAAAATTTTGACAAAATTTTCTATAGAAATAAAATTTTGACAAAATTTTCTATAGAAATAAAATTTTGACAAATTTTCTATAGAAATAAAATTTTGACAAAATTTTCTATAGAAATAAAATTTTGAACAATTTTCTATAGAAATAAAATTTTGACAAAATTTTCGATAGAAATAAAATTTTGACCAAATTTTCTATAGAAATAAAATTTTGACAAAATTTTCTATAGAAATAAAATTTTGAACAATTTTCTATAGAAATAAAATGTTGACAAAATTTTCTATAGAAATAAAATTTTGACAAAATTTTCTATAGAAATAAAATTTTGAGAAAATATTCTATAGAAATAAAATTTTGACAACATTTTCTATAGAAATAAAATTTTGATAAAATTTTCAATAGAAATAAAATTTTGACAAAATTTTCTATAGAAATAAAATTTTGATAAAATTTTCTATAGAAATAAAATTTTGAAAAAGTTTCTATAGAAATTAAATGTTGACAAAATATTCTATAGAAATAAAATTTTGACAAAATTTTCTATAGAAATAAAATTTTGAAAAAGTTTTCTATAGAAATAAAATTTTGACAAAATATTCTACAGAAATAAAATTTTGATAAAATTTTCTATAGAAATAAAATTTTGAAAAAGTTTTCTATAGAAATAAAATTTTGACAAAATATTCTATAGAAATAAAATTTTGATAAAATTTTCTATAGAAATAAAATTTTGACAAAATTTTCTATAGAAATAAAATTTTGCAAAATTTTCTATAGAAATAAAATTTTGAAAAATTTTCCACGAAATAAAATTTTGACAAAATTTTCTATAGAAATAAAATATTGACAAAATTGTCTATAGAAATAAAATTTTGACAAAATTTTCTATAGAAATAAAATTTTGACAAAATTTTCTATAGAAATAAAATTTTGACAAAATTTTCTATAGAAATAAAATGTTGACAAAATTTTCTATAGAAATAAAATTTTGACAAAATTTTCTATAGAAATAAAATTTTGACAAAAGTTTCTATAGAAATAAAATTTTGACAAAATTTTCTATAGAAATAAAATTTTGACAAAATTTTCTATAGAAATAAAATTTTGACAAAATTTTCTATAGAAATAAAATTTTGAACAATTTTCTACCAAACAAAATGTTGAAAAAGTTTCTACAGAAATAAAATTTTGAGAAAATTTTCTATTGAAATAAAATTTTGACACAAATTTCTAATCAAATAAAATGTTGGTAGTTTATTTTTGGCGATATGGACCAATTTTTGTGTGATTGGGGATCGGCTATATATAATTATGGACCGATATGGACCAATTTTTGCATGTTTGTTAGAGACCATATACTAACACCATGTATCAAATTTCAACCGGAAATAAAATGTTGACAAAATTTTCTATAGAAATAAAATTATGATAAAATTTTCTATAGAAATAAAATGTTGACAAAGTTTTCTACAGAAATAAAATTTTGATAAAATATTCTATAGAAATAAAATTTTGACAAAATTTTCTATAGAAATAAAATGTTGACAAAATTTTCTATAGAAATAAAATTTTGACAAAATTTTCTATAGAAATAAAATTTTGACAAAAGTTTCTATAGAAATAAAATTTTGACAACATTTTCTATAGAAATAAAATTTTGACAAAATTTTCTATTGAAATAAAATTTTGATAAAATTTTCTATAGAAATAAAATTTTGACAAAGTTTTCTACAAAAATAAAGTTTTGACAAAATTTTCTATAGAAATAAAATTGTGACAAAATTTTCTATAGAAAAAAAATTTTGACAAAATTTTCTATAGAAATAAAATTTTGACAAAATTTTCTATAGAAATAAAATTTTGACAAAATTTTCTATAGAAATAAAATTTTGACAAAATTTTCTATAGAAATAAAATTTTTACAAAATTTTCTATAGAAATAAAATTTTGAACAATTTTCTATGAAATAAAATTTTGACAAAATTTTTTATAGAAATGAAATTTTGAACAATTTTCTACGAAATAAAATTTTGAAATTTCTATAGAAATAAAATCTTTTTTTACTTGCTTCTTATATAACACCAAATAAGGATACGGTTTAAGCTTTCATCGGCCATTTTGGTGCAGTAGCATATGAGTTCTTCTCCTCTCATAATCGACAATTTTTCAAAAAGAAAACATTTTGTTTTCAAAAATTCTCATTTGGCAAAGCACCGATTGCTAAGCCGATTTCTTTCCAAATGGCCCCATGTGTCCACTAACTAACTGTAAAAGGTTTCAATATCATACCAGTAAACAGCTGTGAAATTACAATTACAAATTACTACACTCAAAACGGAAGTTTAAGTTCAAAATACTGACCCCTCTTTGTCAAAATTTTGCAAAAAAATAGATTGTGGGACCCATATCTGGCCAACGGTAAAAGATAATTGCAAACGCATTATAAGTTCTATCCAGCAAAGAAATAATCGAAATCGGTTGAAAATTGCGGAGTTGACAGCTAGAACAAAATGTCATACCCCCTGAGGTGACCAACATTCAATGCCTACTGGTCAGTCAGTGGGCTCACTAGGGACCCTCAAACTTAGAGGAAAACACATCAGCTTTCTCACAAAGAAGAAGTTATGTTGATATCCTTATCCATTACAAAGTAACAGAATTATTTCCAAAAAAAACCGATTTGCAACCACTGTGCGACCCCAGAATTGGCTTCCGGAGCCTCCTACAGAAGCAAATTTCATGCGATCCGTTTGAAATTTAATACGTGCTGTTTATATATGGTCTTTAACACCCATGCAATAAATTGGTATATATCGGTCCATAATTACATATAACCCCCACACCCTCAAAAAAAAAAATTGCTTCTCTAACATATGTTCCAAACATATTTAGCAGGAAGCACATATATTATTGGATACTGCCGAAACATTAATATGTTTGTTTTATGTGAACATATTATATATTTGGAAGCATTTTGAGCCCAAAAATATTATATGCTTGGAAGAATTTTCCCCAAAGGAGATTGTGCTCATTCCCTCACATAATTTTCACTTCCACGAAATTTTTTAGTTCTTGGCACTTTTTTCTGTAATACAAATAATGTTGAAGAAATTATTCAATTTTATAATTTTTTTTATACCCTCCATCATAGGATGGGGGTATATTAACTTTGTCATTCCGTTTGTAACACATCGAAATATTGCTCTAAGACCCCATAAAGTATATATATTCTGGGTCGTGGTGAAATTCTGAGTCGATCTAAGCATGTCCGTCCGTCCGTCCGTCCGTCCGTCTGTTGAAATCACGCTAACTTCCGAACGAAACAAGCTATCGACTTGAAACTTGGCACAAGTAGTTGTTATCGATGTAGGTCGCATGGTATTGAAAATGGGCCATATCGGTCCACTTTTACGTATAGCCCCCATATAAAGGGACCCTCAGATTTGGCTTGTGGAGCCTCTAACAGAAGCATATTTCATCCGATCCGGCTGAAATTTGGTATATGGTGTTGGTATATGGTCTCTAACAACCATGCAAAAATTGGTCCACATCGGCCCGTAATTATATAAAGCGCCCATATAAACCGATCCCCAGATTTGGCTTGCGGAGCCTCAAAGAGAAGCAAATTTCATCCGATCCGGCTGAAATTTGGTACATGATGTTGGTATATGGTCTCTAACAACCATGCAAAAATTGGTCCACATCGGTCCATAATTATATATAGACCCCATATAAACCGATCTCCAAATTTGTCTTGCGAAGCCTCAAAGAGAAGCAAATTTCATCCGATCCGGCTGAAATTTGGTACATGGTGTTGGTATATGGTCTCTAACAACCGTGCAAAAATTGGTTCACATCAGTCCATAATTATATATAGCGCCCATATAAACCGATCCCCAGGTTTGGGTTGCGGAGCCTCAAAGAGAAGCAAATTTCATCCGATCCGCCTGAAATTTGGTACATGATATTGGTATATGGTCTCTAACAACCATGCAAAAATTGGTCCACATCGGTTCATAATTATATATAGCCCCCATATAAACCGATCCCCAGATTTGGCTTGCGAAGTCTCCAAGAGAAGCACATTTCATCCAATCCGGTTGTAATTTGGAACATGGTGTTAGTATATGATCTTTAACAGCCGTGGCAGAATTGGTCCATATCGGTCCATAATTATATATAGCCCCCATATAAAACGTTCTCCAGATTTGACATCCGGAGCCTCTTGGAGGAGCAAAATTCATCCGATCCGGTTCAAATTAGGAACGTGGTGTTAGTATATGGTCGCTAACAACCATACCAAAATTGGTCCAATCACACAAAAATTGGTGCATATCGGTTCATAATCATGGTTGCCACTAGAGCCAAAAATAATCTACCAAAATTTTATTTCTATAGAAAATTTTGTCAAAATTTTTATTTTTGGGGAAAGTTTTGTTAAAATTTTATTCGGTTCATAATAAAATTTTTATCATTGTCAAAATTTTATTTCTATAGAAAATTTTGTCAAAATTTTATTTCTATAGAAGATTTTGTTCAAATTTTATTCGGTTCATAATCATGGTTGCCACTCGAGCCAAAAATAATCTACCAAGATTTTATTTCTATAGAAAATTTTGTCAAAAGTTTATTTCTACAGAAATAAACTGTTAAAATTTTATTTCTGTAGAAAATTTTGTCAAAATTTTCTTTCTATAAAAAATTTTGTCAAAATTTTTATTTCTATAGAAAATTTTGTGAAAATTTTATTTCTGTAGAAAATTTTGTCAAAATTGTATGTCTACTTTGTCAAACTGAATTATATACGTATTGGATCGATCTTTTTTGATTTAATATATACCACGTATGGACTTACATCAATTTAGAAGATGGTGTTAGGAGGTTTTAAGATACCTTGCCATCGGCAAGCGTTACCGCAACTTAAGTAATTCGATTCTGGATGGCAGTGTTTAGAAGAAGTTTCTACGCAATCCATGATGGAGGGTACATAAGCTTCGGCCTGGCCGAACTTACGGCCGTATATACTTGTTTAAATTTTACCTTTCGCCTGGACGGAGAATCGAACCGAGGACCATACAGTTTGTAAGCCAACACACTATTCACTGGACTACGTAGATAATTATCGTTATAAGTTACATTTATATAGCATAATTTGCAGCGCCCACGAGCCTATGCAAACATTATTAACAGAAACATACATTTGTTGGTCACGTGGAGCAGTCGTTAGCATGTCTGCCTTGCATGCAAAGGGTCGTGGGTTCAATCCCTGCTCCGACCGAACACCATTTATTTTTAATTTACACATTTATATTTATACTATATTAAACTTTTTAATGAAACTTCGAAATGTGGGTTATTAAAGATTCACAGTCAGAATCAGTGCTTGATATAAGCGAACTGGACTGAGCTTTTGGTTAAAATATTATTTTTTATTGCAAAAATAACAATTTTGTAACAAAAAATCGTTTTTAGTATAAAAGTTTGAAATTTTGGAAGGAATTCAAAAACTCTAACAAAAGAAGAACGTGGAGTCGAGTATAAACATACATAAATAATTTTATAATATACACACAAATTTATTTAGACGTGAACAGTTTTTTACTAGCATTTAACACCATTTTAAATGCATTTAAAGCTTATCGTGTTTTGTGCTTAATTTCATTTGTACCTTTAAGTCCGATATTAAGTTGGCATTATCGCTCTAAAACGACCCTGTTTTGCCTTTTACTTTTTTTAATAACTCATTCTAAAGAAAATAAACTTTTTCAATTGTTTTAGCTGCAAAACTCGAACTTAATGCCCGCTTTTATATTTGAAGGTGTCGTCCGTCGACTTCTCTTGGAGTTTATAAAGGGTGATACGGTCAAAATTTGGTCAATATAAACTTGACGTATTTCTTTCAATTTTGCATTTAAAAAACCTGAACACCCCTCATTTTGAAGGTTTGTGTTTGTAGAATCTTGCTCCTACTTTGATTTTGGAATTCACTCTTCAGTTGTCAAAATGCCGTCCAAGCAAGAAGAGCAGCGTATCACAAGTTTGCTCGCGCATCGCGAAAATCCGAGCTACTCGCACGCAAAGCTGGCAAAATCGCTAAAAGTTGCCAAATCAACCGTTACAAATGTAATTAAAGTGTTTGGGGAACGTTTGTCGATAGCCAGGAAGTCTGGATCGGGGGGAAATCGAAAACCGGAAGCCGTTGAGACGACAAAGAGAGTTGCGGTAGTTTCAAGCGAACCCCTCCGAGATGCCGCAAATAAGCTGTATCGTCTACAACCGTGCATCGAGCCAAAAAACGAGCCGGACTATCGACTTACAAGAAGGTAGTGACTCCAAATCGCGATGATAAACAAAATACGACGGCCAAAGCGCGATCCCGGAGGCTGTACACGACGATACTGACGAAGTTTGACTGCGTGGTAATGGACGATGAAACCTACGTCAAAGCCGACTACAAGCAGCTTCCGGGACAGGAGGTTTATACGGCAAAAGGAAGGGGAAAGGTAGCAGATATTTTCAAGCACATAAAACTGTCAAAGTTCGGAAAGAAATATCTGGTTTGGCAAGCCATCTGTACCTGTGGCTTGAAAAGCAGCATTTTCATAGCTTCCGGGACTGTCAACCAAGAAATTTACGTGAAAGAGTGTTTGAATAAACGTCTGCTGCCTTTCCTGAAGAAACACGGTTGTTCCGTACTGTTTTGGCCGGATTTGGCATCTCGCCATTACGGTAAAAAGGCCATGGAGTGGTACGCCACCAACAACGTGCAGGTTGTTCCCAAGGACAAGAACCCTCCCAACACGCCGGAGCTCCGCCCAATTAAGAAATACTGGGCTATTGTCAAGCGGAACCTAAAGAAGACCAAAAAACTGCTAAGGACGAGCAGCAGTTCAAGGCAAACTGGCTTTCTGCGGCGAAGAAGGTGGACAAGGTGGCTGTACAAAATCTGATGGCAGGTGTCAAGCGTGAGGCCCGGCAATTCGGATTTGGAAAAGCGAAAGCCTAACTGAATATTTTTCCTGAATTTTATACTATTTGAACTTGAAAAAGGAATTTAATTTGATTTTTTAAATAAACGATTTCACCGATTTACACGCGTTTTCCCTTGACCAAATTTTGACCGTATCACCCTTTAGAGAAAAATAAAATTTTAATTTGCACTGAGGAATTGAAAATAAAAGATCTTTCCTTTAAAAAAGCTTATAGTCCATTGTGATACCACAGCGTTGAACTACTCTCTTATTACTGAGTACTGGCCGATTCCATGTTAAGCTCAATGACAAGGGACCTCCTTTTTATAGTAGAGTCCGAAGGGCGTTCCACATTGCATTGAAAACACTTGGAGAAGCTCAGAAATGTCACCAGCATTACTGAGAGGGGATAATCCACCGCTGAAAAACTTTATGGTGTTCGGTTGAAGAAGGAATTGAAGCCACGACCTTGTGAGTGCAAAGTGGGCATGCTAACCATTGCACCACGGTGGTTCCCTACATAAAATTCGGTCTGGCTGAACTTACGACCGTATATACTTGTTTTTGTTTTGTGTTTGTGAGAAATATAATGAAATTACCTTAATTACATTATTATTTAATTTATTGTTATTAAATCTTTACCAATACCATGGATTATTTATATTGCATATATTAATTCGAATCATTTTAGACAACGGCTTAGACAAATACTCCCACTTGGAAAATATCCACATTTCACTTTACTTTTGTAGTCTAAGGAAGAAAGATCACCATCACCTTCACAACTTTGCCGTACGTCCCTCGATGGACCAAATCATAGCCAGTTTGCGATTGAACATCATATCCACTGTTAATTGCCAATTAATTGTGGGTATGAAACGAGGAAAATCATCCGGACGAACTGTATAGTTCGTAATGGCATATTTCTTATCCTATCGGGAAGGGGCAAAAGAAAAGCCGAAATAGAAAATTACGATTAGCAATAAAACTTTAGATATCTTACGGCTTTCAATGGACAGCTTTTGGGAAAATTCGATGTACGTAACATTTCCTTGAGCAATGTGACCACAAGATTATTGCGACAAGCTCCCTTCAAACAATCGCACATATTTACCGCCAACTTAAGTTCTTTGGAGCGTAACGAATCGATTCCAAGTAAAGCAGACCATTCTGAAATGCTTTGCTTCAGCATGAATTCCACCGAAAGTTGATTACGAGTAAATGTCGATTGAATGGGCAACTTAAATAGCTCCAGATCGCTAGTATTGACTTGGAAATTCAGAATTTCAATAGCAAAGTCACGCTGTAATTTAAATAAATCCAAATGCTAAGAAAGTGGAGAAACGATGGTTAAATTTTTTATATATAGATATTACCTTTGCTTGGGTATTTTGACTATATAGAACTAATGTCATTATGATTATATCCCAGAAGCGATTCTTCATCATCATCACCGTTGTGGGACAAACTCCAAACATCACTAACTATTTCATTTATTTCACGGCCGTTTTTGTTCTATTTTGGGCAGCCATTAAAAATGAATTAGAATTTACCATACAGAGAATTGTAATTTGCCTACATGGAAAGAATAGTGTGTAGCAGAAAATATATTATAATTACACCCATGGAAAAAAATCATGAACGGCGTACATGTTTCAAAACGATCCGTTCATGAAAGTGATCAACACACATGTGGTTTCAAACGGAGAACAAACGGTTCTAATCTGACAAAAATAAAATGACAACATGCGTTGTCAAAGCAACAACCAGCGTTCATGATCTGAAAACGTAATTGTTACAAATTTATAAAAAACAAGTAAGGAAAGTCTAAAGTCGGGCGGGGCCGACTGTATTATACCCTGCACCACTTTGTAGATCTAAATGTTCGATACCATATCATATCCGTCAAATGTGTTGGGTGCTATATATAAAGGTTTGTCCCAAATACATACATTTAAATTTCACTCGATCTAGACAGAATTTGATAGACTTCTACAGAATCTATAGACTCAAAATTTAAGTCGGCTAATGCACTAGGGTGGAACACAAAGTTAGTAAAAAATATGGGAAACGTTTAAATCTGAAGCAATTTTCTGGAAACTTCGAAAAAGTTTATTTATGATTTATCGCTCAATATATATGTATTAGAAGCTTAGGAAAATTAGAGTCATTTTTACAACTTTTCGACTAAGCAGTGGCGATTTTACAAGGAAAATGTTGGTATTTTGACCATTTTTGTCGAAATCAGAAAAACATATATATGGGAGCTATATCTAAATCTGAACCGATTTCAACCAAATTTGGCACGCATAGCAACAATGCTAACTCTACTCCCTGTGCAAAATTTCAACTAAATCGGAGTTAAAAATTGGCCTCTGTGGCTATATATGGGAGCTATATCTAAATCTGAACCGATTTCAACCAAATTTGGCACGCATAGCAACAATGCTAATTCTACTCCCTGTGCAAAATTTCAACTAAATCGAAGTTAAAAATTGGCCTCTGTGGACATATGAGTGTAAATCGGGCGAAAGCTATATATAGGAGATATATCTAAATCTGAACCGATTTCAACCAAATTTGGCACGCATAGCTACAATGCTAATTCTACTCCCTGTGCAAAATTTCAACTAAATCGAACCAAAAAATTAGCCTCTGTGGTCATATGAGTGTAAATCGAGCGAAAGCTATATATGGGAGTTATATCTAAATCTGAACCCATTTCTTCCAAAATCAATAGGAATCTATTCTGAGCCAAAACACATACTTGTGCCAAATTTGAAGCCGATTGGACTAAAACTGCGACCTAGACTTTGATTACAAAAATGTGTTCACGGACAGACGGCCATCGCTATATCGACTCAAGAGCCCACCCTAAGCATTTTTGCCAAAGACACCATGTGTCTATCTCGTCTCCTTCTGGGTATTGCAAACATATGCACTAACTTATAATACCCTGTTCCACAGTGTGGAGCAGGGTATAGTAAATATGGGAAACGTTTAAATCTGAAGCAATTTTAAGGAAACTTCGCGAAAATTTATTTATGATTTATCGCTAGAAATATATGTATTAGAAGTTTAGGAAAATTAGAGTCATTTTTACAACTTTTCGACTAAGCAGTGGCGATTTTACAAGGAAAATGTTGGTATTTTGACCATTTTTGTCCAAATCAGAAAAACATATATATATATATATATATATATATATATATATACATATATATATATATATATATATATATATATATATATATATATATATATATATATATATATATATATATATATATATATATATATATATATATATATATATATATATATATATATATATATATATATATATATATATATATATATATATATATATATATATATATATATATATATATATATATATATATATATATATATATATATATATAAAGGGTGATTCTTTTGAGGTTAGGATTTTCATGCATTAGTATTTGACAGAACACGTGGGATTTCAGACATGGTGTCAAAGAGAAAGATGCTCAGTATGCTTTGACATTTCATCATGAATAGACTTACGATCTGCCACAACGTCGAATTTTCAGTGAATGGGCCCTAGAAAAGTTGGCAGAAAATCCGCTTTTTTATCGACAAATTTTGTTCAGCGATGAGGCTCATTTCTGGTTGAATGGCTACGTAAATAAGCAAAATTGCCGCATTTGGAGTGAAGAGCAACCAGAAGCCGTTCAAGAACTGCCCATGCATCCCGAAAAATGCACTGTTTGGTGTGGTTTGTACGCTGGTGGAATCATTGGACCGTATTTTTTCAAAGATGCTGTTGGACGCAACGTTACGGTGAATGGCGATCGCTATCGTTCGATGCTAACAAACTTTTTGTTGCCAAAAATGGAAGAACTGAACTTGGTTGACATGTGGTTTCAACAAGATGGCGCTACATGCCACACAGCTCGCGATTCTATGGCCATTTTGAGGGAAAACTTCGGAGAACAATTCATCTCAAGAAATGGACCGGTAAGTTGGCCACCAAGATCATGCGATTTGACGCCTTTAGACTATTTTTTTGTGGGGCTACGTCAAGTCTAAAGTCTACAGAAATAAGCCAGCAACTATTCCAGCTTTGGAAGACAACATTTCCGAAGAAATTCGGGCTATTCCGGCCGAAATGCTCGAAAAAGTTGCCCAAAATTGGACTTTCCGAATGGACCACCTAAGACGCAGCCGCGGTCAACATTTAAATGAAATTATCTTCAAAAAGTAAATGCCATGGACCAATCTAACGTTTCAAATAAAGAACCGATGAGATTTTGCAAATTTTATGCGTTTTTTTTTAAAAAAAGTTATCAAGCTCTTAACAAATCACCCTTTATATATATATATATATATATATATATATATATATATATATATATATATATATATATATATATATATATATATATATATATATATATATATATATATATATATATATATATATATATATATATATATATATATATATATATATATATATATATATATATATATATATATATATATATTTTGGGCCAAAACTCTGGCTTCTGGGGCCATATAAGTCCATATCTATGGAAGCTATATCTAAATCTAAACCGATTTTAATCCAATTTGGCACACATGACTATACTACCAATTGTACTCCTTGTGCAAAATTTCAAGCTAATCGGGATAAAACTCTAGTTTCTGGGACCATATAAGTTCATACCGGGCGAAAGATATATATGGGAGCTATATCTAAATCGGAATCGATTTCAACCAAAATCAATACGGTTCTATTTTGACCCAAATTAGGAACATGTGCCAAATTTGAAGGCGATTGGACTTAAATTGCGACCTAGACTTTGATCACAAAAATGTGTTCACAGACAGACGGACGGACGGACGGACAGACGGACATGGTTATATCGACTCAGGGACCCACCCTGAGCCTTATTGCCAAAGACACCATGTGTCTATCTCGTCTCCTTTTGGGTGTTACAAACATATGCATTAACTTATAATACCCTGTTCCACAGTGTGGCGCAGGGTATAAAAATTTCCGCTACCGTGACTCGAACCTGAATCTTTAACAGTCGCTTTAGCACATTACACTACCGACGGAGTTGTTCTAAGAACATCGAACGAATATTTCATGGCCAAAGAAAAACGAAAGCCGTTCCAGAAATCATGAATGCCCGTTTACGAAACGGTGAACATTCCGTATTGATTTTTTGTGAACTATTACGCTTCATTTTGTTACTGTCTGTTCACGATTTTGGAACTTAGTTTTTCTATTAGTGTACGGCCGGTATTTAGGCCAGGTCAGGTGATATTAGTTTAATCACCTCTCCCCATTCCCCATAAATCGGAGAAGTCTAGATCAAATATTGAAAAATAAAGTAGAATATTTTTCTACAGATCACCCTCAACATCCCCGGAAAGTTCAAGCCAATCGGGGAACTTATGTCGAATTTTCAAATATTTGGGTCCAGATATGAAAAAAGAAAATTTTCTCGAAATTTAATTTGCATAGAACATTTTCTCAAAATTTTATTTCTATAGAAAATTTTCTCAAAATTTTATTTCTATAGAACATTTTGTCAAAAGTTTATTTCAATATATTTTGACGGAATTTTCTATAGAAATAATATTTTGGCAGAATTTTCTATACCAATAAAATTTTGATAAAATTTGACAAAATTGTCTATGAATAAAATTTTCTATAGAAATAAAATATGACAACTTTTTCTATAGAAATAAAATTTTTGACAAAATTTCCTACAGAAATAAAACTTAGACAAAATTTTGTATAGAAATAACATTTTGATAAACTGTTCTATAGAAATAAAATTTTGTCAAAAGTTTTCTATAGAAATAAAAGTTTGACAAAATGTTCTATAGAAATAAAATTTTGAGAAAATGTTCTATGCAAATTAAATTTTGAGAAAATTTCTATAGAAATAAAATTTTGAGAAAATGTTCTATGCAAATTAAATTTTGAGAAAATTTTTTATAGAAATACAATTTTGACATAATTTTCTATAGAAATAAAATTTTGACAAAATTTCCTATAGAAATAAACTAGTGTTAAAATTTTTCTATCTTCTCAAACTTTTATCTCTATAGAACATTTTGTCAAAATTTTATTTTTATAGAAAAATTTGTCCAAATTTTATTTCTATAGAAAAATTTGTCAACATTTTATTTCTACAGAAAATTTTGTAAAAATTTTATTTCTATAGTAAATTTTCTCAAAATTTAATTTGCATGGAACATTTTCTCAAAATTTTATTTCTATAGAACATGTTGTCAAAATTTTATTTCTATATATTTTGACAGAATTTTCTATAGAAATAATATTTTGGCAGAATTTTCTATAGCAATAAAATTTTGATAAATTTTGACAAAATTGTCTATGAATAAAATTTTCTATAGAAATAAAATATTGACAACATTTTCTATAGAAATAAAATTTGACAAAATTTTCTATAGAAATAAAATTTTGACAAAATTTTCTATAAAAACAAAATTTTGATAAAAATTTACCTAAGAAATGAAAATTTTAGACAATTTTCTAAATAAATGCAATTTTGACAAAATTTTCTATAGAAATCAAATTTTGGCAAAATTTTCTATAAAATCAAATTTTGGCAAAATTTTGTATAGAAATAAAATTTTGATAAAATGTTCTATAGAAATTAAATTTTGTCAAAAGTTTTGTATAGATATAAAAGTTTGACAAAATATGCTATAGAAATAAAATTTTGATAAAATGTTCTATGCAAATTAAATTTTGAGAAAATTTTTTATAGAAATAAAATTTTGACATCATTTTCTATAGAAATAAAATTTTGACAAAA
Source organism: Haematobia irritans (assembly GCF_050003625.1). Lineage (NCBI taxonomy): Eukaryota > Metazoa > Arthropoda > Insecta > Diptera > Muscidae > Haematobia > Haematobia irritans. The sequence goes on along the minus strand of NC_134400.1, from coordinate 151,889,985 downwards.
TTTCCTATAGAAATAAACTTGTGTTAAAAATTTTCTATAGAAATAAAATTTTGACAAAATTTTCTCTATAGAAAATCTTGTCAAACTTTTATCTCTATAGAACATTTTGTCAAAATTTTATTTTTATAGAAAATTTTGCCCAAATTTTATTTCTATAGAAAAATTTGTCAAGATTTTATTTCTACAGAAAATTTTGTAAAAATTTTATTTCTATAGATAAATTTGTAAAAATTTTATTTCTATAGAAAATTTTCTCAAAATTTTATTTCTATAGAACATTTTGTCAAACTTTTATTTCTATAGAAAATTTTGTCAAAATGTTATTTCTTTTGTTATTGTTGGTTTTTTTCTTTAAGCATTGTTGTTGTTTTTATTGCAGCTTAAAACCATACATTGACTAAACTACAAGTGTAGCTTTACCAACAGAGGAAAAGAATGTTTGTCAAATTTATTTGGGCAAAATTTCATTTTCTATAGAAATAAAATTTTGAGAAAATCTTCTATAGAAATATAATTTTGACAAAAATTTCTATAAAAGTAAAATGTTGACAAAATTTTCTATAGAAATAAATTTTTTTTTTTTTTTGGGGTTTGGAAGATTATCATTGGCTCGAGTGGCAATCGTGCCCCCATGTCCTCAATAAATTTTGAATTAAATCGGAGAAGTTTAGTTCGTTCACTATTCTGACCCGACCAAATTTTGAAAAATTAAGTAGCGTAACTTCGTTTTTTGTTTATCTTTGTTAAAACGTCATAGTGGTAAAATTAAAAGCATATTTAATTTATATCATCGACATATCGATATTATTTATTTATCCAAATAAAAAAAAATGATAGCAATAAATGAAATATCCTTATACTTTAAGCGTACGTCCTTTGATATACCAAATCATGGCAGATTTCTTATTGAACAGCATATCAATGTGGACTTGCCATACCACCGTAGGCAAATATGCTGGATAATCTTTGGCACGAGTGGTATAGTTCTTCAGATAGTATTTGTTATTCTGTAAAGTCGAAAGTAAAAATATTTAAATAATTTTTATTTTCCAAATACAGCAAAGTAAGCTCCCTAACCCACCGCCAACAGAGGACATTTTGGAGGAAAATTAGAGGTCCTTAGGATTTCTTTAAAGAAAGCAACTACCAAATTATTTCGACAAGCCGATCTCAAGCAATCACAAATATTGGCATTCAGTGTAAGTATATGGGTAGGGGGTTTACTTGATGGCAATATCTCGATATTCAAAATCCCAGACCATTCAAAAATTCTTTTGGTGGTGCTGAATTCGAGTGTCAACTGTTGTTTATTGAACGTCGAATAGATTGATTCAGAAATCATAGAGGCATCTGTAACATTGACTTGGAAATCCAAAATTTCAATTTTTAGTTCACGCTATAAAATATCTTGTAAATTACGACTTCTATGATATAATGACGTTTGCCAACATACCTTAGCTTCCACATATTGTAATATGAAAATTTTTATTACCAATTTAAATAAGCGATACATGGATACCATAGTGCTAATATTGCCTATGGAGGAACTTCGACTAAATTTGTACTATAACCAAAGCTACCACAAACGTGGTAATGAAAACACATTTTATGTACATGGTCCAATGAGATTGAATTATGGATCATATCATTGATGTATTTTCATAAAATCGTATTACTACAGATATTTGATATCGATTACCCCTTAATGTGCTAAATTACCCTGTAGCTACACATGTAGTTATATGACACATTGGACTTTTGTATTATGGGAATTTACACTGGGATATGTCAGATACGTGGCATTGGTTTTATTTACAGCTCAATATATTTGTTGTACTCCATTACATCCATATCTATCTTCTTCTTCTACATTTATAAAATTCAAAGTATGTTTGCTTGTATGTTCCGGGTAAGTTCGAAAAAGTACTGACTCGATTTACTTGAAATTCGGTAGAGGAGAACGTAGAGGGTAAACATGAGGTGAAAATTGGTTACCTCAGTTTTTGATATATAGTGGGGGAGGAGACCTACCCCTTGCCCGACTTTTTCAAATTGAAGCAAAGTTCTCCGATTTGGGTGAAATTTTCAAGGAAAGATAGGGGTGTCGTCTAGACAAAGGTCCGCTCCTATATTTTTCGATATTTGGACGGGAAGGGGGACCTCCCGTTTTCGACATTTTGAAAAATGAACCAAAATTATCCGATTTCGTTCAAAGCGAGAAAAACTAAAATTCTCTAATTTATTTAAGATTTACATAGAGGTGAGGTTATGAAATTAATATGCGGTACCTGATTTTTGTACCCTGCGCCACACTGTGGAACAGGGTATTATGTTAGTGCATATGTTCACAGAAAAAAATATCACCAAAATATTTCCAATTAAAAAGTTAATTGTAGTTGAAAATTTTTTCAATTAATAAATTAATTGATACAATTAACTTTTTAGTCATGATAGAAATATTAAATTAATTAAGTCAATGATTGAAATTTTTAAAATGTTTAATTAAAAAATTAATTGATACAATTAACGAACAGAGTTGGCAACCCTGAAGAGCAGACGTGTTTTCTGGCCACAAGTTCGGCACAAATAATATTTTTTGCGTAAATAAATAAAAATAACGTTGAAAGATACGGAAAATACTTGACAGGCAAAGTGAAAGAGTTCTTCGGAGGTAAAGAGCAGTGAAGAATGCCACCAACACGTCGTAAAAGCTTAAAATCTGTTAAACATTGTGATCAATGTAAATTATCTATCAAAGAAGATGAAGAGGCATACATAGAGTGTGATAGCTGCGAAAAGAGATTTCATTCTCAATGCACTCAATTAGATAAACGACAATTTGAAAAGCTATTGAATGATGAGACTGAAACGTTTGAATGTCACTTTTGTGATAAAGGAGGAGAAATAAAAAGCGAACTTAGAGAAATAAAAAAAGAATTGGGTGAAATCAAAGCAATAAAAGCAGAACTGAGTAAATTGACAGATATACAACAGTCGATCAACTTTATGTCGCAGAAGTATGATGATATCTTAAAGGGTATTGTTGAGAACAAAAAAAGATTAAATGCTGTTGAGAAGGAAAATGAACTATTAAAAAATGAAGTGGCTGATCTTAAAATGTCTGTCAAAATATTAAATGATATGAGGGTGAAGAATGACTGTGTAATTAATGGTATGGAAGTGACTGATGGTCAATCGGCAGCTGATTCAGTAATTAAACTTTCAAAAACTGTTGGTGTTGAAATAACTCAAGACCATATTGAAGAAGCTTTTTTTATTCAGAAAAAGAACGATAATTCTAGAGCTAATAGACCTAATTCAAACGCAAAAAAATCCGTGGTCGTAAAATTTTCTTCAAAAAAAACAAAGGATTTGTTAATGGCTGCTAAGACAAAGTTTAAAGACAGCGAAGCTACAAGTCGAGTCTTTGTAAACGATTACCTTAGCAAAGACACAATGGAACTACTAAATTATGCTCGAACTTTAAAAAACATTGGATATTCTTATATCTTTGCAAGAGATGGGAAAGTTTTTTATAAGCGTAATGCCATATCGAAAGCCCAAATAATTAGAAACAAGGATGAAGTTGATAAAATTCTATTAAATTCGGCTACTCAGCCATGGAAACGAAGATCGGGAGTCCAAAATGAAATAGAAACTGTCATTGAATCAGACGCAAGTAATGATATGCCATATGATTCTCCATCTTAAGTAATGTTTATATATAATTGATTATACATAAATTGCATTAGTTCCTTTTCGTTAAAAATGAATAATTGTTATTTTCAAAACTTTTCATTATTTAATAATTATTTAGATAATATTAATTACAAATTTTTAAATATTGTTTGCTTAAACGTGAGAAGCGTTTCTTCGCTGGATAAATTTAATAAATTTAAATCGCTTATAGCAGAATTTTCGAAAATTCCTGATATAATTGCTATACAAGAATCGTGGTTTGAAGAACATGTAACCCAATTATATAAGATTCCAGGTTATTCGGACGTTCACTGCTGCAGGAGTGATGGGTACGGAGGTACCTCGCTATACGTTAGCGATAGATTAAAATTTTCAACTAAATATTGCAAAAGTGAAGGTTATATAGATAGAATAGCAATAGTACTTAATAATTTTCGCGTCGGCAATAAGCCATTGGAAATTGTTACTGTATACCGTTCTCAAAAGTGTTGTACTAATGATTTTTTACTATACCTGGAGAGTTTTATGGAATCTCGTTCACAACTTCCTATGGTTTTTATGGGGGATATGAATATTGATTTATTTCGTAATCCACATTACTCGGATTTGTCCAACATGTTTTTGAATTATGATGTGCAGGCTTGTCACCATTTTATTACCAGGCCCGCAAGTGGTTCGAGCATTGATCATGTGTTCAGTAATATTTCAACCGAAGTTACTGTACATTCGGTTGAATGCCAATTGACAGATCATAACATTGTACATATTGAAATTGCGAGCGACTTTGTTAGTAACCGTGATACTGAGATTAATGTCAGCCGGTGTGACTATGATAGTCTTAATCGATATTTGCAGGTTCATTTAGATGGATTCGATGAAAGTTTAGGAGCATCTGAGTCAGCAGAGAGACTGGTCACTATTATTAATGAGGGTGTTTCGAATTCGACGACTGCATATACATATAGGAAGCCATTAAGGTTTTGTATTGCTCCGTGGATTAGTCGGAATTTACAATCTCTGATTATGTACAAGCAGAAACTATTGAAAAAACGCAGGAAATGCAGAAATGGGAAGTATGACGATATGGTGAAAAGGTTGAGTAGAATTATAAAAGTAGCTTTAAAGATATCTCGCAGTAATTACTATTATGACAATCTGATGCAAGTGGGTGAAGATCCTAAGAAATGTTGGCATTTTCTTAATAACGCCATAGGGAGAGTGAGGGAGAACAACATTTGCCTTGTCTCTGAAAGTGGGGAAATTGAATCAAATCACCAAGATATAGCCAATAGATTTAATGGGTACTTTATTGACTCGGTTTGTCATTTACGGCAGCAGATCCATATAAGGCCAGGTGATAGCTGTAATAGTATGCGGACGTTACCTCGCAGTGCGAACCGGTTTTCTTTACCAACTGCATCAATTGGGGAAATTGAATCAGTTTTGTGCGATTTGAATGTTAGGAAATCTACAGGATATGACAGGGTGTCCCCTAAGACTATAGTTTTCTGCAAGGAGATCTTGGCTCCAATATTGCTTAGGATCTATAATAAAATGGTTGAGTCTGCTGTTTTTCCCGACTGCTTGAAGGTTAGTAAAGTCATTCCAATTCCGAAAGTTGTAAACGCCTCGGCAGTTGAGAGTTTTCGTCCTGTTTCAGTTCTCTCGGTACTTGACAAAATATTTGAGAAAATTTTGTATCAAAGGCTTCGTTTACATTTCGAAGGGTATATTTATAGGTACCAGTTCGGATTTAGGAAGGGTTGTGGAGCTGAGGAAGCCGTTTTAAATGTTGTGAATAGCATATGTGATGGTTTAGATCGTGGATCAAAGGGTGTAGCAGGTTTGTTCCTCGATTTTACAAAAGCTTTTGACCTTGTTGACAGTGAGATTCTGTTAGAAAAGCTGAGGTATTATGGCGTGGATGGAAGTGAGAGAGAGTTGCTTAAAAGTTACTTGCGTGATAGAAAGCAGTTTGTGGAAGTCGGTAGTTGTCGAAGTAGCACTTCAGTTGTGAATTGCGGTGTGCCACAAGGAAGTTGTTTGGGGCCCTTGCTTTTCACAATATATATAAATGACATAAGCAACTTGGATTTGGCGGGTAGAATGTTCATATTTGCTGATGACGTATGCTTGTTGTATCCGTATGGGAACGATTTGATGTTAAAGATTAATATGGAGAGAGATATTTCTCTTATTCTTGAATTTGTCCGTATCAATAAATTAATATTAAATCCGACAAAGACAAAAATTGTACGTTTTACTCCTCGCTCCAGTGATGAAGGGGATTTCAATATTCAAATGGGTGGACATACTATTCAGACAAGTAAATTCGTGAAGTACCTGGGTGTAACATTGCAGGCAAACCTATCATGGGATATGCACTTATCTGAAATTAAACGGAAGATAGCTCCTGCCATTGGGGTGTTATTCAAAATGAAGAATAAACTCTCCAAAAAGGCAAAGACTCTTCTTTATCAAGCGTTAATTCAGAGTCATTTAAACTACGCAGCAGTAATTTTTGCAAGCAGAAATACCACAACACTGAAAACTCTGCAACGACTGCAGAACAAGGCAATAAAGATTGTACATAAATTACCACAAACATATCCAACTTTTTCCCTTTATGCGGATGTGTGCAGGCCAATTTTGCCAATTCGTGGCATATATTTGTACCAATTGTTAATATATGTGTTTAAATCTATGAATAATATAGGTTATCGCACGGTGCAATATTTTCCAAATCAGATGTTATTTCATACAAGGAATCGCCATAACCTGAGAACGTCGCGTTGCAGACTTGAAGTCACGAAACAACGTATTGAATTCATGGGAGCTAGTGAATATAATAAATTACCTGACGAATTAAAGTCTATTACCAGGATATCTCAATATAAAGTAGCTATCAAAGCCTACATATTAAGTAAACTAGAAACGCTTCTTACCTAATTAAGATATAAATTATTTTAATTAAATTTAAACTTTAATTGAATCGATTTGTAAATAGTACATATAAGTAAATTGTTGCCAGCTCGTCTCAATAATGCCTTAAGGGCGCTGAGACCAACAAAGCATGGAAAATTTAATTTAAATGAAATAAAGATTATTAAAAAAAAAAAAAAAAAAAAAAAAAACTTTTTTACCAAATTCGGAAGACTAATTCAGTTAAAAAAGTGCTGATTTTTTTTTACTTTTTTAATTAAAAATGTATTTCAAACAATCATTTGTTAATCCAAATAAAAACTCTAAGCCAATCTAACTAAGTAATTAAAAATAGTTACCTTTTTAAATTAATAAATTAATTGCGTTTTGCAATCAACATCAATTAAATTCTTAATTGAATCAATTAAAAAATTAATTGAATTTTGCTGAAAAAATCAATTAATTTTTTAATCAAGAATACTTTCTATGCCCAATTAAAACTGTGATTGGAACTATCATTTTCGTAATTGAAGACATTTCAATTAAAAAATTAATTGGATCAATTAATTTGGTGATTGAATCAGAGAAAAAATTTTTTGTGTGTTTGCAACACCCAGAAGGAGACGAGATAGACACATGGTGTCTTTGGCAAAAATGCTCAGGGTGGGCTCCTGAGTCGATATAGCCATGTCCGTCTGTCCGTGAACACATTTTTGTAATCAAAGTCTAGGTCGCAGTTTTAGGTTAGGTTAGGTTAGGTGGCAGCCCGATGTATCAGGCTCACTTAGACTATTCAGCCCATTGTGATAGCACATTGGTGAACTTCTCTCTTATCACTGAGTGCTGCCCGATTCCATGTTAAGCTCAATGACAAGGGACCTCCTTTTTATAGCCGAGTCCGAACGGCGTTCCACATTGCAGTAAAACCACTTAGAGAAGTTTTGAAACCCTCAGAAATGTCACCAGCATTACTGAGGTGGGATAATCCACCGCTGAAAAACTTGTTGGTGTTCGGTCGAAGCAGGAATCGGACCCACGACCTTGTGTATGCAAGGCGGACATGCTAACCATTGCACCACGATGGCTCCAGTTTTAGTCGCAATCGACTTCAAATTTGGCACAAGTATGTGTTTTGGCTCAGAATAGAACCCTATTGATTTTGGAAGAAATCGGTTCAGATTTAGATATAGCTGCCATATATATTTATCACCGATCTGGTCATAATTGACGTATTTATCAACGAATTTCTCAAAATTTCGGCCAGCCAAATATTTTGGGGCTTTCGTAAGATGTGCAAAATATCAGTCAAATCGGTTCAGATCTGGATATAGCTCCCATATATATCTCTCGTCCGATTTGAACTTATATGGCCTGAAAAGCAAGAGTTTTTCCCTGATTTGCTTCAAATTTTGCACAATGAGTACGTTTAATAGTATCATTAAGTGTACCAAATTTCGGTGAAATTGGTTCAAATTTAGATATAGCTCCCATATATACCTTTCGTCCGATTTCGAATAATATGACCTCAAAAGCGAGAGTTTTGCCCTGATTTGCTTCAAATTTTGAACAAGGAGTAAGTTTAAGAGTAGCATTCAGTGTGCTAAATTTGGTTAAAATCAGTTTAGATTTATCTTTCGCCCGATTTAGACTCATATGGCCTCAAAAGCCAGAGGTTTGCCTGATTTGCTTCAAATTTTGCACAAGGGGTACGTTTAATAGTATCGTTAAGCGTGCCAAATTTAGATATAGCTCCCATATATATCTTTCGCCCGACTTAGACTCACATGACCACGGGGGCCAAAGTTATACGTGAAATTTTGCAGAGATAACAGAATTATTATTCTAGAATTATTATTCGGCTCAGATTATATATAGCTCCCATATATATGTACACCAGAGTTGGGGAAATATGGCAGACTGTTTCATATTTTAGACACATTTTCTATGGGATTTTCCTCCAACTAACTGGATAGCGTTAGCCAATTTAAATTGTAACTCTAGTGTTTTTGTAATAGTACAAAAAATTGTCTCCATTAAAAGTATTTGTATCTGGAAATGTAAACCTTTATATAGCTCCCAGCAAGTTTGAAGTAGTTGAGATGGTAACACAAATTTTTGTCTACATGGTGGTGAAGGGTATAATATAGTCGGCTCCGCCCGACTTTAGACTTTACATTGGGCTAGTACATGGCCGCTAATAACCATGCCAAAATTGGTTCGTATCGGTCTATAGTTATATATAGCCGATCCCCAAAAATAATCTACCAAAATTTTATTTCCATAGAAAATTTTGTCAAAATTTTATTACTATAGAAAATTTTGTCAAAATGTTATTACTATACAAAATTTTATCAACATTTTATTTCTATAGAAAATTTTGTCAAAATTTAATTACTATACAAAATTTTGTGAAGATTTTATTTGTATATAAAATTTTGTCAAGATTTTATTTGTATAGACAATTTTGTCAATATTTTATTTCTATAGAAAATTTTGTCAAAATTTTATTTCAATATAACATTTTGTCAAAATTTTATTTCTATAGAAAATTTTGTCAAACTGAATTATATACGTATTTAATTATTTATTTATTTTTTTTTAATATATTGAGAAGACGGTGTTAAGAAGTTTTAAGATACCTTTCCATCGGAAAGTGTTACCGCAACCCAAGTAATTCAATTGGGGATGACAGTCTTTAGTACAAGTTTCTATACAATCCATGGTGGAGGGTACATAAGATTCGGCCTGGCCGAACTTGCGGCCGTATATACTTGTTATACCCTTCACCACTACTGTGGTACAGGGTATAATAAGTTTGTGCATTTGTATGTAACGCCAAGAAATAGTGGCCATAGACCCATCTTGTAGTATACCGATCGGCTTAGAATTAAATTCTGAGTCGATTTAGCGATGTCCGTCTGTCTGTCTGTCCGTCCGTCTGTCTGTATATGTAATTTTGTGCACAAAGTACATCTCGCAATTTAAGTCCGATCGTCCTCAAATCGCTATTGGTTTTGGAAAAAATCGGTTCAGATTTATATATACCTGCCATATATATTTATCCCCGATTTGGTCATAGTTAGCGTGTTTATCAACCGATTTTCTTGAAATACCGTACATCCAAATATTTTAAGAATCTCGAAAATCTTGCAAAATATCAGCCAAATCGGTTCAGATTTAGATATAGCTCACATATATATCTTTCGCCCGATTTGGACTTATACGGTCTCAAAAGCCAGAGTTTTGCCCTGACATACTTCAAAATTTGCACAAGCGGTACTTTTAACGATACTATTGTATGTGCCAAATATGGTCAAAATCGATTCAGATTTAGATATAGCTCCCATATATATCTTTCGTCCTATTTGAACTTATTCAAAATCCAGGGTTTTGCCGTTTTTTGCTTCAAATTTCGCACAAGGAGTACGTTTAGTAGTATCGGTAACTGTGCCAAATTTGGTTGAAATCGGTTCAGATTTAGATATGGCTCCCATATATATCTTCCGTCCGACTTGCTCTCATACGACCAGGGGGGCCAATGTTATACTCCCATTTACGTGAAATTTCGCATGTCAAATTTAGTCAAAATTGGTTCAGATTGTATATAGCTCCCATATATACGTACACCAGAGTTGGGGAAATATGGTAGACTGTTACACATTTTAGACCCATTTTCAATAGAAGTTTCCTCCAATTAACTGGACAGCGTTAGCCGATTTAAATTTTAATTCTAGAGATTTTGTAGAAATAAAAAATTGTCTCTTTTATATACCTTTCAGCAAATGTGAAGTAGTTGAGATGGTAACACAAATTTTGGCCTTCATAGGGGTGAAGGGTATAATATAGTCGGCCCCGCCCGACTTTAGACTTTACTTACTTGTTTTTCTTTAATTGTGTCTGGCTTTAACTTCGTAGCGCTAAAGAAAATTTCTTAAACAATAGGAAAAATGTATTTTTTGTATACCCTCAATCATAGGTCTCATTGGTCTCAAACACCAAAAAGAATGTATATTCTGGGTGATGGTGAAATTCTGAGTTGATCTAGCGGCGTTCTTCTACCTGTTGAAATCAGACAAACTTCCAAAGTAGTTGGTTGTGAGGTAAATCCAATTGTATTGCAAATGGGTCATATTTGGTCATCTTTAGGTATAGTCCCTACACGCTCACAAAAAATCGCTTCTGTAACATATATTCCCAAACATATTTTGCTTCAAGCATATACATTTTTGGGTATTGCCCAAACATTTATATGTTTGATCTCTACCAATATATAATATGTTTGAAAGCATATTGGTCTAAACAATATATGTTTGGATAGTCTAAGTTCCAAACATTTTGTATTTTTGCATCCAAATTCAATAATGTTGTCTTCCAAAAAACAATATGTTATTATGTGAACATATAATATGTTTGGAAGCATTTTGCAGCCAAAAATATTATATGCTTAAAAAAATTCTCCCAAACAATATTGTGCTCAAAATTTTATTTAGTTATTTATATATTTACAATCATAATGAATTATGAAAATAAACAGGTAATATAGGTGCTAACAACATAGGTTTTCGACCTGAATGCTCAAAATTTTGTTTCTGCCCAATTGTATATTCCCCGACATCTTTCTCACTTCCACGAGATTTTTTAGTTCTTAGCACCTTTTTCTGTAATACAAACATTGTAGAAGAAATTATTCAATTTATGATTTTATTTTTATTTTAATTTTACCTTTTGCCGGACGGGGATTCGAACAGCGGACCACACAGTTTGTAAGGATCAAAGAAGTAGCTGATCATTTGCCCAAGCAAAAATAAAATGTTAATTTTGTAATAACAAGCAACAACCACCAACTTAATTCAATATCGCTCCCTGTTAAATAGCGCTCCAAGCTACTAAACACATATATGTTTATAGGCTATTTCTAAATTAATATATGTTTGCATCCAAGCATATTATATTTACAAACATTTTATGTCCCAAACATAATATGTTCTAACATATTAACATATATGTCCCAAACATGTTATGCTAGTTTATGAACATTATATGCTTGCACTCAAAAATATTGTGTTTAAAAATTTGTGTTCCAAACATATAATGTTTATAGCCAAACATATGAAAAACAGTCTTTTTCATCCGTGTATATAAACCGATACCCAGATTTGAATCCTGGAGCCTTGTGGAAGATCAAATTTCATCCAATCCCTTTGAAATTTTAATTTCTGATGTTAGTTCTAAATACTTTATAAAAATTTGTCCATATCAGCCTATAATATAATCCGATCCCCAGATTTGATTTTCGGAGCTTCGTGAAAGAGCAAATATCATCCGATCCGGTTGAAATTTGGTATGTGTTATCAATATATGTCCATGCAACAAATTAGTTCATATTTATATATATCGCATATATGAATCAATCCCTAGATTTGTCTTCTTGAATCCATCCCGGCATGGGGTGCCTCTAACTATCATGCAAAAATCAATCTGTAACATAATTATATAAATTAACCCACATATTTGACTTCGCGAGCCTTCTTCAGGAGCGATTTTCATCCGATCCGGTTCAAATTTGGTACGCGATATCACCATTCGTTCTAGCTACCATACGAAAATTAATCCATATCGGTTCATTCTACACTAATCGATGAGTACATTTGTACAAATTCGTTAATAAGATAATTGGTTTCATTGTATTAATGTAAATGTTCATTGTATTAACGTAAACGTTCGTTGTATAACACCATTCTTTAATATTACAATTATTTTTCTTTGAGTGCATATTCTCAATGGGAAGCCGCCATTGAGAATATAACTCTATTTTAATGCATATACATTATTATTTTTTACTTAAAATTTCTTCTTGGAAAGGTCTAGAGCAAATTAACTTATTAACCAACCTAAAAATTAGATTGACGCTGTCGAAGCAAAAATAAAATAGAAATGTATTATTATATATATTATGTTATATCACATTTAATTCATATTAGAATTTTAAATATAAGGTTTTCATATTTTATTATTATTATAAAATTATTTAATTTCTTTCAGTAAATAATTTTGAAGAATTATTCTCCATTATAGCTATATCCGAAGCGAAGAACAGAAATCCGTTTCTTAATCGTGCTGTAAGTAATGGTGTTGTCGTTATTTTTTGCACCCAACATCGAATACCCTGAAATTCGAAAGCTGTACTTGAAGCTTTATGTCATCATCATCATGGCTGATCTCACCACAGGATTTGTGACATCCTTTACCTTAATTATAAATATATAGACATATATGCATTCTCGTATTATTTACGCAGTATAGTCCAACCCATATTACAGAGCATTATTTGCCATTCTCTGCATGGAACGCCTTAAACGTCTCCAAAATATTTTATATTCATCAGGGCGTTGTTTTCCATTCTTACGACCCGGCCATTTAATATATGTCTTGACATCCATAAGATATTGTAGATTTTTTGGCCTTTTGCTTCGTGGGATATCTTCGAGGAATACGAGTATAAGTTGATCCTTGCAGACATCGAACATTCTGTAAATTTGAAAGAAAAAACAAGAACTAAAATTAGAAATCTAATCATTTTGCTCTTTTTCATATTCAACAAAAAGGAATGAGGTCAGCACGTCGAAATACAGGGCCAGGTGTGTTGTTGACCTCGTCCTGTACATTAAATTCCATTCCACATGCTGTGACTTGAAATAGAATTTGCGTGATAATCTTGCAGTAGTGACATGACTACTGAAACTACTCTCAACAAACAGTTGAACCCGCCAGGAAGGAAAATTTTGATTAATTTTAGAAAATTTAGAAATCATTTGTAAAATTTTAACTAAACTGTATAATGAGTGTAGATGTCTCGCCGATTTCACAAGAATAAGTAATTATTTTTCGACAAATTCAAGAAAAACAAGTAAGTAAAGTCTAAAGTCGGGCGGAGCCGACTATATTATACCCTTCACCAATATGTAGACAAACATTTGTGTTACCATCTCAAATACTTCAAATTTGCTGGGAGCTATATAAAGGAGACAAGATATATATATGCGAGCCATATCTAAATCTGAACCGATTTCAACCAAATTTGGCACAATTACCGATACTACTAAACGTACTCCTTGTGCCAAATTTGAAGCAAATCACGACAAAACCCTGGATTTTGAGGCCATATAAGTTCAAATCGGACGAAAGATATTAGGGTTATCTTAGCCAAGTCATTCTTGATGTCCATTATGCTTTACGGATGTGAACTTTTTGCTAAGTGCGATGCCCTAAGTATGCAGAGAATGAATAGGACGTTCAATAGCATTACCCGCTACGTATATGGTATACGAAGATATGACAGTGTTTCGGCTTTCTCAGTATGCTTGTATGACATGACATTTCACAATCTACTTAAGTTAAGAGTCCTTGTTTTCTTGCATAGGATTATTTATAGTGATCACCCGGTGCATTTATTTCAACGCCTGCGTTTTTTCAAGATTTAATAGAGGAAAAAGATTAATTTTGCTTCGTCATAGCTGTTTGGTCTCTGAGTGGCAATTTTTTATTAACTCCATCCGTCTGTGGAACTCACTTACTTATAATATCCAATGTATAAGTAATGCAGATGCCTTTAAGAAAAATGTTATCTCGTTTTTGAGTAATAATTAAACAAGATTCTTTATCATTTGTTTTATTTTACTCTAAACTGTTTGCTAGCTAGTTTTAATTCTTAAAATTTGTTTTCGTTTTCATGCAATATGTACCCTTATTTTTATGCAATATGTACTTTTATTTATAACTTTCTTTTATTTGTTATAAAATTTTCGTTCAATTTTTTGTTTTTGTTTTTGTTTTTCTTTTTCATATTTTCAATTTTAATATTCTTTATCCATTATCTGTAATTATAAATTTTATAAATTTTATTTTAATTGCTGTTATTTTTCTCCTCTTTTTACAATTGTCAAACTTAAATTCTAATAGTGTTTTTTTTCAGTCTGTAATCAGTTTTTCAATATAAAATATTAAGGTTATTTGCTTATAGATCTATTTTGATTAATTTTTTAAATTTTAATTTTTTTTTTTCATGAAACCTAATATTGTAATTATATTATATCTATTTAATTATGATTTTAAACTTCTCATGCTGAAATATGAGACTCAAGTGGTCTTGTGCATGGGAAAGCAAATAAAGAAAGAAAGAGATATATATGGGAGCTATATCTAAATCCGAATCGATTTTGACCATATTTGGCACATACAATAGTATTGTTAAAAGTACCGCTTGTGCAAAATTTGAAGCAAATCACGGCAAAACTCTGGCTTTTGTGGCCATATAAGTTCAAATCGGACGAAAGATATATACACAGAAAAAAATATCACCAAAATATTTCCAATTAAAAAGTTAATTGAAGTTGAATTTTTTTTTTCAATTAATAAATTAATTGGTACAATTAAGTTTTTAATCAAGATAGAAACATTAAGTTAATTAAGTCAATGATTGAAAATTTTAAAATTTTTAATTAAAAAGTTAATTGATACAATTAACCTTTAAAGAAATTCGGAAGACTAAGTCAGTTAAAAAAGTGATGAACATTTTTTTTTAAATTTTTAATTAAATTTTTTTCAAACAATCAATTGTTAATCCAAATAAAATTTCTAAGCCAATTCAGAATGTAATTGAAAATAGTTACCTTTTTTAATTACTAAATTAATTGAGTTTTGCAATCAACATCAATTAAATTTTTAATTGAATCAATTAAAAAATTAATTGAAATTTGGTAATGAAATTAATTAATTGTTTAATTAAGAATTTTTTCTATGCCCAATTAAAACTGTGATTGATACTATCATTTTCGTGATTGAAGACATTTCAATTAAAAAATTAATTGGATCAATTAATTTTGTGATTGAATCAGATTTTTTTTTTGTGTGTATGGGAGCTATATCTAAATTTGAACCGATTTCAATCAAATTTACCAAACATTGGTAGAATGTCAATTCTACCCTCTGTGCAAAGATCACGAAGATCGGTAGTAAACTTTGGCCTCTGTGGTCATATGAGTCTAAATCGGACGAAAGATATATATGGGAGCTATATCTAAATCTGAACCGATTTGGCTAATATTTTGCAAGATTTTCGAGATTCATAAAATATTTGGTTGTACGATATTTCAAGAAAATCGGTTGATAAACACGCTAACTATGACCAAATCGGGGATAAATATATATGGCAGCTATATCTAAATCTGAACCGATTTTTTCCAAAACCAATAGCGATTGTCTCTGTACCAAGAAACGGCCCTATGCCAAATTTAAGGACGATCGGACTTAAATTGCGAGCTGTACTTTGTGCACAAAATTAGCTATATCTAAATCTGAACCGATTTTTTCTAAAATCAATAGCGATTGTCTTTGTCCCAAACAACGACCCTATGCCAAATTTGAGGACGATCGGACTTAAACTGCAACGTGTATTTTGCGCACAAAAATACATGAACAGACAGACAGACGGACGGACAGACAGACAGCCAGACAGACAGACGGACATCGCTAAATCGACTCAGAATTTAATTCTAAGCCGATCGGTATACTAAACGATGGGTCTATGACCACTATTTCTTGGCGTTACATACAAATGCACAAACTTATTATACCCTGTACCACAGTAATGGTGAAGGGTATAAATATTAGACATAATCATTTTTATACCCTCCACCATAGGATGGGGGGTATATTAACTTTGTCATTCCATTTGTAACACATCGAAATATTGCTCTTAGAATCCATAAAGTATATAACATATATTCTGGGTCGTGGTGAAATTCTGAGTCGATCTAAGCATGTCCGTCCATCCGTCCGTCTGTTGAAATCACGCTAACTTCCGAACGAAACAGGCTATCGACGTGAAACTTGACCACTTTTGCGTATAGCCCCCATATAAACCGACGCTCAGATTTGGATTGCAGAGCCTCTTGGAGGAGCAAAATTCATCCGATCCGGTTGAAATTTGATACATGGTGTTAGTATATGGTCTCTAATAACCATGCAATAATTGGTTCATATCGGTCCATAATTATACCCTTCACCACTACTGTGGTACAGGGTATAATAAGTTTGTGCATTTGTATGTAACGCCAAGAAGGAAAAGTCTGAGACCCATCGTTTAGTATACCGATCGTCTTAGAATTAAATTCTGAGTCGATTTAGCGATGTCCGTCTGTCTGTCTGGCTGTCTGTCTGTCCGTCCGTCTGTCTGTCTGTTCATGTATTTTTGTGCGCAAAGTACACGTTGCAGTTTAAGTCCGATCGTCCTCAAATTTGGCATAGGGTCGTTGTTTGGGACAAAGACAATCGCTATTGATTTTAGAAAAAATCGGTTCAGATTTAGATATAGCTGCCATATATATTTATCCCCGATCTGGTCATAATTGGCGTGTTTATCAACCGATGTTCTTCAAATTCAGTACATCCGAATATTTTATGAGTCTCGAAAAACTTGGAAAATATCAGCTAAATCGGTTCAGATTTAGATATAGCTTCCATATATATCTTTCGTCCGATTTAGACTCATATGACCACAGAGGCCAAAGGTTACTACCGATTTGCGTGAAATTTTGCGTAAAGAGTAGAATTGACATTCTACCAACGCTTGGTAAATTTGATTCAAATCGGTTCAGATTTAAATATAGCTCCCATATATAACTTTCGTCCGATTTGAACTTATATTGTCTCAAAAGCCAGAGTTTTGCCGTGATTTGGTTCAAATTGTGCACAAGGAGTACGTTTAACAGTATCGGTAAGTGTGCCAAATTTGGTTGAAATCGGTTCAGATTTGGATATAGCTCCCATATATATCTTTCGCCCGATTTATACTCAAATGACCACGGGAGCCAAAGTTAAACTCCCATTTACGTGAAATTTTGCAGAGATAACAGAATTATTATTCTAACTATGCATGTCAAATTTAGTCGAAATCGGTTCAGATTATATATAACTCCCGTTATATGTACACCAGAGTTGGGAAAATATGGTAGACTATTTCATATTTTAGACCCATTTTCAATGGGATTTTCCTCCAATTGACTGCATAGTTTCCACGGAGAATATATTTAATATGATATTTAAGTGTGTCAAGTTTGATCTAATTTGGTTCAGAATTAGATAATGCCTCCATATATTCGTTTTTCCGGTTTATACAAATATGGCCAAAATTCCCACACTTTACACAAAATTCTGTGATAATTTCCTCATATCTTAGTCATATTTATCCTACACACTGTAATGCCAGACTTTCCACAGAACGGTTGAGTTTTAAATAAGGCTCCAAGTCGCCCGACCACAAATCTTGGCAAGATCTAACCAATATCCTTGTAAAATCGTCACTGCTGAGTAGCAAAAATTGTAAATGTTACTCAAATTGTCCTATATCTCGAATACATAAGTATCGCCTGATAAATCGCAAATGCTCTTTTGTACAATTGCCTAAAAATTTCTCTCGCTTCATATTTCCCATATTTATACCCTTCACCACTACTGTGGTACAGGGTATAATAAGTTTGTGCATTTGTATGTAACGCCAAGAAATAGTTGCCATAGACCCATCTTTTAGTATACCGATCGGCTTAGAATTAAATTCTGAGTCGATTTAGCGATGTCCGTCTGTCTGTCTGTCTGTCTGTCTGTCCGTCCGTCTGTCTGTATATGTAATTTTGTGCACAAAGTACAGCTCTCAATTTAAGTCCGATCGTCCTCAAATTTGGCATAGGGCCGTTTCTTGGGACAGAAACAATCGCTATTGGTTTTGGAAAAAATCGGTTCAGATTTAGATATAGCTGCCATATATATTTATCCCCGATTTGGTCATAGTTAGCGTGTTTATCAACCGATTTTCTTGAAATATCGTACATCCAAATATTTTATGAATCTCGAAAATCTTGCAAAATATCAGCCAAATCGGTTCAGATTTAGATATAGCTCCCATATATATCTTTCGTCCGATTTAGACTCATATGACCACAGAGGCCAAAGTTTACTACCGATCTTCGTGAAATTTTGCACAGAGGGTAGAATTGACATTCTACCAATGTTTGGTAAATTTGATTGAAATCGGTTCAAATTTAGATATAGTTCCCATATATATCTTTCGTCCGATTTGAACTTATATGGCCTCAAAATCCAGGGTTTTGTCGTGATTTGCTTCAAATTTTGCACAAGCGGTACTTTTAACGATACTATTGTATGTGCCAAATATGGTCAAAATCGATTCAGATTTAGATATAGCTCCCTTATATATCTTTCGTCCGATTTGAACTTATATGGCCTCAAAATCCAGGGTTTTGTCGTGATTTGCTTCAAATTTGGCACAAGGAGTACGTTTTGTAGTATCGGTAATTGTGCCAAATTTGGTTGAAATCGGTTCAGATTTAGATATGGCTCGCATATATATATCTTGTCTCCTTTATATAGCTCCCAGCAAATTTGAAGTATTTGAGATGGTAACACAAATGTTGGTCTACATGGTGGTGAAGGGTATAATATAGTCGGCCCCGCCCGACTTTAGACTTTACTTACTTGTTATATATAGCCCCCATATAAACCAATCCTCAGATTTGGCTTGCGGAGCCTCTAAGAGAAGCAAGTTTCAACCCATCCGGCTGAAAATTGGTACGTGATGTTAGTATATGATCTCTAACAACCATGCAGGAATTGGTCCATAACGGTCCATAATTATATATAGCCCCCATATAAACCGATCCCCATATTTGACCTCCGGAGCCTCAAGGAGGAGTAAAATTCACTCGATCCGGTTGAAATTTTGTACGTGGTGTAAGTAACCATGCAAAAATTGGTCCATACCGGTCTTAATTATATATAACCCCCATTTAAACCGATCCCCAGATTTGACTTCCGGAGCTCTTGGAGGAGCAAAATTCATCCGATCCGGTTGAAATTTGGTACGTGGTGAAATTTGGTACATTGGGCTAATACATGGCCGCTAACAACCATGCTGAAATTGGTCCGTATCGGTCTATAGTTATATAACCGATCCCCAAAAATAATCTACCAAATTTTATTTCTATAGAAAATTTTGTCAAAATTTTATTACTATAGAAAATTTTGTCAAAATGTTATTACTATACAAAATTTTATCAACATTTTATTTCTAAAGAAAATTTTGTCAAAATTTTATTTCTATAGAAAATTTTGTCAAAATTTTATTTCAATAGAACATGTTGTCAAAATTATATATCTATAGAAAATTTTGTCAAAATTTTATTTCCTTAGAACATTTTGTCAAAATTGTATTTCGATAGAAATTTTGTCAAAATGTTATTTCTACAGGATATTTTATTTGTATAGAAAATTTTTTCCAGATTTTATTTCTATACAAAATGTTGACCTTTTAGTATAATTATGTGCGGAGTTTGTAACGCTTGAGGTCATGTTGTAATAAAACAAGATAAAATCTTAGTTTTTTATAGTGTTTTATTTTTAGTTATTTCCAGTATTTCGAACACCATCGTTGTCTGTCTTCATGTAAAATTAACTTTAACAAAAGAAGAAAATTTAACACAAATTAACCAAATAAAAGTAAAAATATATATATTAAAATATTACAAAAATTACTAGGACATTGACATTTGTAACTTTTGAAAAATTTTCGTTAGAAATAAAATGTTGAAAAAATTAATCTACAGAAATAAAATTGTGAAAAAAAAATCTACAGAAATAAAGTTTTGATAAAATTTTCTATAGAAATAAAATTTTGACAACATTTTCTATACAAATAAAATTTCAGAAAATTTTCTATAGAAATAAATTTTTGAGAAAATGTTTTGTAGAAATAAAATGTTGATAAAATTTCCTACAGAAATAACATTTTGACAAAATTTTGTATACACCCTCACAAAAAATCGCTTCTGTAACATATAGTCCCAAACATATTTTGCTTCAAGCATATACATTTTTGAGTATTGCCCAAACATTTATATGTTTGATCTCTTCCAATATATAATATGTTTGAAAGTCTATTGGTCTAAACAATATAATATGTTTGGGTAGTCTAAGTTCCAAACATTTTGTATTTTTGCATCCAAATTCAATAATGTTGTCTTCCAAAAAACAATATGTTATTATGTGACCATATAATATGTTTGGAAGCATTTCGCACCCAAAAATATTATATGCTTAAAAAAAATTCTCCCAAACAATATTGTGCTCAAAATTTTATTTATTTATTTATATATTTACAATCATAATGAATTATGAAAATAAACAGGTAATATAGGTGCTAACAACATAGGTTTTCGACCTGAATGCTCAAAATTTTGTTTCTGCCCAATTGTATATTCCCCGACATCATTCTCACTTTCACGAGATTTTTTAGTTCTTAGCACCTTTTTCTGTAATACAAACATTGTAGAAGAAATTATTCAATTTATGATTTTTTTTTATTTTAATTTTACCTTTTGCCGGACGGGGATTCGAACAGCGGACCACACAGTTTGTAAGGATCAAAGAAGTAGCTGATCAATTGCCCAAGGAAAAATAAAATGTTAATTTTGTAATAACAAGCAACAACCACCAACTTAATTCAATATCGCTCCCTGTTAAATAGCGCTCCAAACTACTAAACACATATATGTTTATAGGCTATTTCTAAATTAATATATGTTTGCATCCAAGCATATTATATTTACAAACATTTTATGTCCCAAACATAATATGTTCTAACATATTAACATATATGTCCCAAACATGTTATGCTAGTTTATGAACATTATATGCTTGCACTCAAAAATATTGTGTTTAAAAATTTGTGTTCCAAACATATGAAAAACAGTCTTTTTCATCCGTGTAGAAACAAAATTTCGACAAAACTTTCTATAAAAATAACATTTTGAAAAAATTTTCTATAGAAATAACATTTTGAAAAAAAATCTATAGAAATAAAATTTTGACAAAATTTTCTATACAAATAAAATTTTGAGAAAATTTTCTATAGAAATAAAATTTTGATAAAATTTCCTACAGAAATAAAATTTTGACAATATTTTTCTATAGAAATACAATTTTGATAACATTTTTTATGTAAATAAATTTTGACAAATGTTCTATAGAAATAACAATTTGACAAAATTTTCCGTAGAAATAAAATTTTGACAAAATTTCCTGTAGAAATAAAATTTTTACAAAATTTCCTATAGAAATAAAATTTTGACAAAACTTCTATAGAAATAAAATTTAAAAGAAAATTATTCCATAAAAATACAATTTTGACAAAATTTTCTAGAGAAATAACATTTTTACAAAATTTTCTATATAAACAATTTCACTAAAATTTTTATTTCGATTCAATGGGATACAATATTATGGGAAAACGTTCACCCCTCTTACTTACCTATGTTGTGCCAAATGCATTTCAAATTGACACCAATGACTAAGCAAGAAATTAGAAGAGATAATCAGCATAAGTGAACGAGATCGATCCATGCATGATATAATATTATCAAGAATAGTAACGCCAATCTGTATGGAAAGAATATAATTAAAAAACTAAAATCTACAAAAAAAAAAAATTCTCTTACGCACCTGAAAATCTCTTTCGTGCAAACAAATGGAAATATCACCATTCTCCTCAACATTTGGCATAAGTTCATGCAATACCCAATCTCGATCATTTTGACAATAGCTAATGAATATGTCATACATCATGTCATCTGAAACACCAGAGCTTGTCTGAAATCTCTCCTTAGTTGCCTCAGACATAAGGGCAGCCGATTTCAGTGATGAATAGTAGTAATAGATATGCCAACGTTTCACATAGATAATGGCTCCTAGCATGGACACTCCCAAGACAGTTCCCACACTCACTAGCACATAAAATGTTAGATTATTCAATTGATCGGCTATATCCTCTACCAGGGATCGCTTATTACAATTCAGGTCAACAAAACTAAGGCGCTCGGTTTCATTGAAACACCAATAGTGTTCATCTTCATAGTCCAAAAGTTGAAATTTCAATAGGGTAGATTCGTTGAGTCGGCTACCCATTAAAGATGGCGTCTCAAAAGATGGGCTACAGCCCTGAGTGGCCTTTATCGCGGGAGGATGACTCAAAATGTAACGGAATTTCTTGAGTTTTCCTTTCAAATTGAAATTATTGGTTATTGTGGGATTTTTCGTCATTTTCAGTAACCTCTTGAAGGCATGTGTTCCTATTATCGATGTGATATTCATCACAGCTTTTGGGTCCAAGGGCAATGATGACAACTTATTATACACCAGACCCACTGCATCATCTAGGACCTTACGGGCACAATTTTTATTATTCGATTGGGAAACATCAACCAAATCCCTTAATAAACAATCGCATACGAAATTATTCTCTCCCATACTGAGATAATCGAGCAAAGCAAAATCCTTCAACATCTCCGAGGTGATGATGTTGATGTTGTTATCCCTGAGATTGAGCACGCGCAGTTTCTCATTATTGGCAAACACTTGATTGTACCAATTGCCCACATGATTCGAACCCAAATCGAGTATCTCCAAATTTTTCAGTGTCCCAAAGAGATTTAGCGATATTGAATTGATGTTATTGCCAGCCAATCCCAATATCCTTAACTTCTTGAAATTCTTTATCCATGAGATGTTCTTCAAATTCGATAACTCAAAATAGAAGACATTCAATGTCTTGGAGATGCCATCAAAAGCTCCATCGAGTATATTATAGGCAGCATAGGCATTTCCCGATAAATCGAGGCCCACAAGTGTTTTGAACATACCAGGACCAATCATGGGAAATGCTGTGAAGCATAAACTCAAATATTTCAGCTTATCACTCAAATGATTAAAGGCCACCGCACTGTTCCTGGTCACCTTGGTATGCGATAAATCCAAGTAAATTAAATTCGGTAAATATTTAAAGGTGGACTGTTGAATTTTAAGGCCATAGAAAAGATTGATGATACTATCTACCGATGGTTTGGCACTGTAATCGAAAGTGTTGGTAAAGGATAAATCCAGATAGTGTAATGATCTCACATGGTAGAATGTATCGGAGATAATCACCAGCATTCGATTGTGCGACATGTAGAGATTTTTCAACGAAGTCACATTGCGAAATACCTCACGGGTAATATGTTCAATTCTGCAATTACTTATGTCCAATTCTATAAGTTTTGGAAGGCGTGGAAATGTAGCCCATGCAATACCTGTGTGTACATAGAATGTTGGGCATTAATCAGTGGTAAAATATTATGAAAGGTGAAAAAGCAGGGAAACATTAGTGGCCGATCAGTCGAATCAAAAATGTTAAGTCCAATATTTAAAACTAATGATTTATTTAATTTTAATAAAAAAGTTAATTAATACAATTATGTTTTATTCACACTATGGACATAAATTTAGCTAAGAAAATGAATGAGAATGTTCGTGGGTTTCATTAAAAAATTAATTGTTCCAATCAACAATTTAATTAAAAATTTAATCGATATTGATTGCAAAACACAATTAATTGATTTGGTTAAAAAGTTTTTAATTGAATCATTTAAAAACTGGTGGAGTTTTCCAATCGACAGCAATTAATTAATTTTTAATTGAAATTGAAATTTTCAAATCAATTAATTTTTAATCAAATATTTTTGCTTGCCCAACTAAAACTATTATTGTTAATAACATTTTCGTGATTGAAGACATTTCAATTAAAAAATTAATTGAATCAAAAAAAAAAGTGTTTCATTTTACATTAATAACAATTTTAAATGCGAGCAAATTGGACATGAAGATTAATGGAATAGCATAATTGAAAAGAAAATGCCAGATACTCATCTTACAAGCCTGGCTATACATATTTTTCCAGTGTTGGCTAATCCACATTTACATAGTCTCTAGTAAGATCTGGCTGGGTGAGATGATTCAATTTGGGTCTTATATGAAAAGTGTTTTATGTTTTTGTATGTTCCGGGTAAGCTGGAAACCGGCTGAATAGATTTACTTTAAATTTTCAGATTAATAAGGTAGTAAGGTGTAAAAGATAGGATACCTCATTTTTTGATATCTGATCGGAGAGGGGAAACCCCTCCTTGCCCGACTCCTTGAAAATTGGACTAAAGTTTGCTGGAAATTTTCAAGGAAGGAGAGGGGTGGCATTTAGACAACGATCCGCCACTTCAGTTTTCAATATTTGGTCGGGGAGGGGTATCACACCGTTGCCTACATTTTTAAAGTATAGTGAAAACAAGTGTTCGGCCAGGCCGAAGCTTATGTACCCTCCACCATGGATTGCGTAGAAACTTCTACTAAAGACTGGCAAGGTATCTTAAAACCTCCTAACACCGTAATATATACCACATAGTCCATACGTGGTATATATTAAACTAAAAAAGGCCGATTAAATACGTACATAATTAAGTTTAAAGTTTCTATAGAAATAAAATTTTGACAACATTTTCTATAGAAGTAAAATTTGGAAAAAATTTTCTATAGAAATAAAATTTGGAAAAAATTTTCAATAGAAATAAAATTTTGACAAAATTTTCTATAGAAGTAAAATTTAGAAAAAAATTTCCTTTAGAAATAAAATTTGGAAAAAAATTTCTATAGAAATAAAATTTTGACAAACTTTTCTATAGAAATAACATTTTGACAATGTTTTCTATAAAAATAAAATTTTGGTAGATTATTTTTGGCTCGAGTGGCAACCATGATTATGAACCGATATGGACCAATTTTTGTGTGATTGGGGATTGGCTTATATAACTATAGACCGATATGGACCAATTTTGGCATGGTTATCAGCGGCCTTATACTAACACCACGTTGCAAATTTCAACCGGATCGGATGAATTTTGCTCCTCCAAGAGGCTCCGGAGATCAAATCAGAGGAACGGTTTATATGTGGGCTATATATAATTGTGGACCGATATGGACCAATTCTCCGGAGGACAAATCTGGGGATCGGTTTATATGGGGGCTATATGTAATTATGGACCGATGTAGACCAATTTTTGCATGGTTGTTAGATACCATATACTACCACCATGTACCAAATTTCAGCCGGATCGGATGAAATGTGGTTCTCTTAGAGGCTCCGCAAGCCAAATCGGGGGATCGGTTTATATGGGGGCTATATGTAATTATGGACCGATGCGGACCAATTTTTGCATGGTTGTTAGAGACCATATACTAACACCATATACCAAATTTCAGCCGGATCGGATGAAATTTGCTTCTCTTAGAGCAATCGCAAGCCAAATTTTGGGG
Source organism: Haematobia irritans (assembly GCF_050003625.1). Classification (NCBI taxonomy): domain Eukaryota; kingdom Metazoa; phylum Arthropoda; class Insecta; order Diptera; family Muscidae; genus Haematobia; species Haematobia irritans. The sequence continues at coordinate 151,864,119 of NC_134400.1, read as the reverse complement.
TCCGTTTATATGGGGGCTACACGTAAAAGTGGACCGATATAGCCCATTTGCAATACCATCCGACCTACATCAATAACAACTACTTGTGCCAAGTTTCAAGTCGATAGCGTGTTTCGTTCGGAAGTTAGCGTTATTTCAACAGACGGACGGACGGACATGCTCAGATCGACTCAGAATTTCACCACGACCCAGAATATATATACTTTATGGGGTCTTAGAGCAATATTTCGATGTGTTACAAACGGAATGACAAAGTTAATGTACCCCCATCCCATGGTGGAGGGTATAACAAACGGAATCACAAAGTTAATATACCCCCATCCTAAGGTGGAGGGTATAAAAAATCTAAAATTCTGCGATTAAAGGTGAGTACTATGTTCAGTTTTCGAGTTGAAAATCACTTTATTTTCGCGATTACTTTTCCTGAAATAATCAAAATTATAAACGAAAACAAACATATTCCCATAATGTCTTGCCGAAATTTAGAGGAACAAGAAACTGCGCATCAATTGAGTTAATTTATCTGCTTTATATTAAATTGTTTTAAAAAGTAACCGCAACAATTTCAATTCGAAAAGCGAACATAGTACTTAGCTTAACTTGAAATTTACAGTGGACGTGGGGGGTTGGAGAAATGAAGATAGAATACCTCATTTTTTGATAACTAGTCGAGAAGAGGGACCCCCCTCTTGCACGATATTTTAAAAATTCAAAGAAGATTTGCTGGAAATCTTCGGGGAAGGTTAGGGGTGGTGTCTAGACAATGTTAATTTATTATTCGATATCTTTTGATATCTGATCGGCGAGGAGGAACTCCCCTTTGTCCGAAGATGGGTAGAACCTCTCTTGTACATACCAACTTCATACGACCTAAAAAATCACAGCACTTTTCGAGTTATGGCCATGAGAAAAGTTTAAAAAAGTGCTCAATATTAAATTTGAAGACAACAAGTATATACAGCAGTAAGTTCGGCCGGGCCGAATCTTAAATACCCACCACCATGAACCAAATATTAGGGTTTCCTTTGAAATTTCAGGAGGGCTTGAGGACTCTTCCCGAAAATAAATTTAAAGATTTCACCTATGAGGACTATATCAGATTCTGGATTTATAAGAACCATTTTTGTTTGAGTTTTAGAGGAATCATTAACATCTCTTTTAAGTGTGCAAGAAAATTATAAAATAACGTCTTGATTTGAAATCTTAAATCTGTAGAAGTAAAATCTTTTCATGATCAGTGCGCCTTCTACACCCTCAAGAAGTGAAGTAGGTCTATATGGAGGCATTAGCAAATGGACTGATAAAAACTTAATCCGATACACGTTTTTGTGAACCTAAAATACCAGAATATTTACAATTTCAGGCAAATCAGATAAAAACTACGGTTTCTAGAAACACAAGGAGTCAAATCGGGAGATCGTTCTTATGGGAGCTATACTAAAATATGGACCGATACTCACCGTTTTGGGCACACCTCTTTATGACCCGAAAATACCTCTAGGTTTCCAATTTCAGGCAAATGGGATAAAAACTTCGGATTCTAGAAGCCCAAGAAGTAAAATCGGGAAATCGGTCTATATGGGGGCTATACCAAAATATGGACCGATACTCACAATTTTTGGCACACGTATTTGTGGTCCTACAATACCTCTAGATTTCCAATTTCAGGTAATTTGAATAGAAACTGCGGTTTCTATAAGCCCAAGAAGTAAAATCGGGAGATCGGTCTATATGGGGACTATACCAAAATATGGACCGATACTCACCATTTTCAACACACCTCTTTATGGTTCTAAAATACCTCTAGATTTCCAATTTCAGACAAATTGGATAAAAACTACGGTTTCTATAAGCCTAAGAATAAAATCTGGAGACCGGTCTATATGGGTGCTATATAAAAACATGATCAGATACTCATCATTTTCAGCACACCTCTTTAGGGTTTTAAAATACCTCTAGATTTCTAAGTTCAGGAAAATTGGATAAAAGCTACAGATTTTAGACGCCCAAGAAGTAGCAACTGGCGATCGGTCTATATGGGGGCTATACCAAAAAAATTGGACCGATACTCATCATTTTCGGCACACCTCTTTATTGTTCTAAAATACCTCTAGATTTCCAATTTCAGGCAAATTGGATAAAAACTACGGATTCTATAAGCCCAAGACCCCAAATCGGGAGATCGGTCTATATGGGGGATATACCAAAACATGGACCGATATTCACCATTTTCGGCACACCTCTTTAACATATGTTCCTAAAATACTTCTAGATTTAAAATTTCATGCAAATTTGATAAAAACTATGGTTTCTAAAAGCCCAAGAAGTAAAATCGGGAAATCGGTCTATTTGGGAGATAAACCAAAACATGAACCAATACACGCCATTTTCGGCTCTCATATTTAAGGTCCTAAAATATCTGTAGATTTCTCATTTCAGGCAAATTGGATGAAAACTACGGATTCTAGAAGCCTAAAAAATAAAATCATTTCTTGCACACCTATTTGTATTCCTAAAAACCTGCAGATTTTCGATTTCAGGCAAAGTGGAAGCCCAAAAAGTAATATCGGGAGATCGGTCTATCTGATGGCTATATCAAAACATGGACCTATACTCACCATTTTCGGTATACCCTTTTATGGTCCTAAAATACTTCTAGATTTCCAATTTGATGCAAGTTGGATAAAAACTAAGGTTTCTATAAGCCCAAGAATAAAATCTGGAGATCGGTCTATATGGGGGCTATATAAAAACATGGTCCGATACTCATCATTTTCAGCACACTTCTTTAGGGTGTTAAAATACTTCTAGATTTCTAATTTCAGGCAAATTGGATAAAAACTACAGATTTTAGACGCTCAAGAAGTAACAACTGGCGATCGGTCTATATCGAGGCTATACCAAAACATGGACCGATACTCACCATTTTCGGCACACCTCTTTATTGTTCTAAAATACCTCTAGATTTCCAATTTCAGGCAAATTGGATAAAAACTACGGATTCTATAAGCCCAAGACCCCAAATCGGGAGATCGGTCTATATGGGGGATATACCAAAACCTGGACCGATACTCACCTTTTTAGCACACCTCTTTATGGTCGTAAAATACCTCCAGATTTCAAAATCGGGAAATCGGTCTATATGGGGGTTATACCTAAACATCAACCGATAGTCACCATTTTTGGCACACCTCTTTATGGTGCTAAAATACCTCTAGATTTCCAATTTCAGGCGAATTGGATAGATACTATCGATTCTAGAAGCCCTAGAAATATAATCGGGAGATCGGTCTATATGGGGGCTATACCAAAACATGGACCGATACTCACCATTTTTGGCACACCTCTCTAGATTTCCAATTTCAGGCAAATTGGATAGAAACTAAGGTTTTTATAAGCCCAAGACCCCAAATCGGGAGGTCGGTTTATATGGGGACTATATCAAAACCTGGACCGATATAGCCCATCTTCGAACTTGACCTGCCTGCAGACAAAAGACGAGTTTGTGCAAAATTTCAGCACGATTGCTTAATTATTGAAGACTGTAGCATGACTACAACAGGCAGACAGACAGCCAGACAGACAGCCAGACAGCCAGACAGACAGACGGACAGACGGACATCGTTATATCGTCTTAGAATTTCTCCCTGATCAAGAATATATATACTATATATAGTCGGAAATCGATATTTCGATGTGTTACAAACGGAATGACAAACTTATTATACCCCCGTCACCATTCTATGGTGGTGGGTATAAAAAGTGTTGTTCCACCAAGACAACGCACCGTGCCACAAGTCATTGAGTACGATGGCAAAAATGCATGAATTGGGCTTCGAATTGCTTCCCCAACCACCTTATTCTACAGATCTGGCCCCCAGCGACTTTTTTTTGTTCTTAGACCTCAAGAGGATGCTCGCAGGGAAAAAATTTGGCTGCAATGAAGAGGTGATCGCCGAAACTGAGGCCTATTTTGAGGCAAAACCGAAGGAGTACTACCAAAATAGTATCAACAAGTATATAAAGCAGTAAGTTCGGCCGAGCCGAATCTTAAATACCCACCACTATGAATCAAATATTAAAGTTTCCTGTGAAAATTTCAGGGGGATTTGGTGACAAGCAGATCAGTTCAACCAGTACACTTCCCGAAGATAAATTCATAGATTTTACCTATGAAGACTAGATCAGATTCTGGATTTATAAGAACCATATATGTTTGAGTTTTAGGGGAATCATAAACATCGTGTGCAAGTGTGCAAGAAAACGATGAAATAACGCCTTGATTTAAAATCTAACATCTGTCGATTTTTACCCCCATTATTTAAATGATTACCAGAAGTAAAATCTGGAAACTATAATTCAGTTTCAATCAATTTTCAATATCACTGCACATGGACCGATATTCACCATTTTCGGCACACCTCTTTAACATATGTTCCTAAAATACTTCTAGATTTAAAATTTCATGCAAATTTGATAAAAACTATGGTTTCTAAAAGCCCAAGAAGTAAAATCGGGAGAGCGGTCTATTTGGGAGATAAACCAAAACATGGACCAATACACGCCATTTTCGGCTCTCATATTTAAGGTCATAAAATACCTGTAGATTTCTCATTTCAGGCAAATTGGATAAAAACTACGGATTCTAGAAGCCTAAAAAATAAAATAATTACTTCCACACCTATTTGTATTCCTAAAAACCTCCAGATTTTCGATCTCAGGCAAAGTGGAAGCCCAAAAAGTAATATCGGGAGATAGGTCTATCTGATGGCTATATCAAAACATGGAACTATACTCACCATTTTCGGCATACCCTTTTATGGTCCTAAAATACCTCTAGATTTCCAATTTCAGACAAATTGGATAAAAACTACGGTTTCTATAAGCCCAAGAATAAAATCTGGAGATCGGTCTATATGGGGGCTATATAAAAACATGGTCCGATACTCATCATTTCCAGCACACCTCTTTAGGGTTTTAAAATACCTCTAGATGTCTAAGTTCAGGCAAATTGGATAAAAGCTACAGATTTTAGACGCCCAAGAAGAAGCAACTGGCGATCGGTCTATATGGGGGCTATACCAAAAAATTGGACCGATACTCATCATTTTCGGCACACCTCTTTATTGTTCTAAAATACCTCTAGATTTCCAATTTCAGGCAAATTGGATAAAAACTACGGATTCTATAAGCCCAAGACCCCAAATCGGGAGATCGGTCTATATGGGGGATATACCAAAACCTGGACCGATACTCACCATTTTTAGCACATTTTTTTTATTATTTTATGTTCGTAAAATACCGCCAGATTTCAAATTTCAACCAAATTGGATAATAACTACGGATTCTAGAAGCCCAAGAAGTAAAATCGGGAAATCGGTCTATATGGGGGTTATGCCTAAACATCAACCGATAGTCACCATTTTTGGCACACCTCTTTATGGTGCTTAAATACCTCTAGATTTCCAATTTCAGGCGAATTGGATAGAAACTATCGATTCTAGAAGCTCTAGAAATATAATCGGGAGATCGGTCTATATGGGGGCTATACCAAAACACCTCTTTGTGGTCATAAAATACCTCTAGATTTCAGGCAAATTGGATAGAAACTAAGGTTTTTATAAGCCCAAGACCCCAAATCGGGAGGTCGGTTTATATGGGGACTATATCAAAACTTGGACAAATAGAGCCCATCTTCGAACTTGACCTGTCTGCAGACAAAAGACGAGTTTGTGCGAAATTTCAGCACGATTGCTTTATTATTGAAGACTGTAGCGTGATTACAACAGACAGACAGACGGACATGGCTATGTCGTCTTAGAATTTCTCCCTGATCAAGAATATATATATATACTTTATATAGTCGGAAATCGATATTTCGATGTGTTACAAAAGGAATGACAAACTTATTATACCCCCGTCACCATTCTATGGTGGTGGGTATAAACAATTGGTAGGTCGTTATAATCGTTGTCTCGCTATTGAAGGGAACTATGTTGAATAATAAAAACGAATTTTGATAAAGAAATGTGTTTTTCTTTGTTAGACCGGGGACTTATCAGCCAACCTGTTATACCCCCATCCTATGGTGGAGGCTATAAAAAGGAAGTTATACAAATTTTAACTAAAAAAATTTCCTGTATAGTTCATATAAAGAACATATTTGGGAGGATATTTTTGGAAGAACTTTTAAAGTTGCTCTGGAGGTGATCATATTCCAACTCTGAGTGGCACTATCATTTCTGCGATTGAAATATTTTTATTCGGTGTACTTGGCTTTTTTTACAACTTACCATCCTTTTGAACGTCTGATGAATGGCTATTGAATTTATTACCAGTTAATGTTAAATACATCAAACTATCTGCAACTGATTCCAATGTACGACGCGGTGCACTTGTAAGATTATTATGGGCAGCCGAAAAGACCACAATGTTATTGACACAAAAGAGACGGGTTCTATTATAGAGGGCTTCGTCTGACGAATAGTGACGATAAGACAAATCCAAGTAATTGTGTACCGCTGAAATATTCAAAAATAACTTGGAAGAAATTTTTGAAATGCTAAGCAAAAACAGAACCTACGTGTGAATTTCCAATGGAAATTTCTTAGAGTTCCATTGGGAAATGACCACCATAATAGGGCAGTTTTAATATCATCCAAGAGGCAAGTGTAACCATTATCGGTATCAAGTTTCTGTAGCAGAGGTTCAAAATCCACATTATTCAGATTACTTAAAATATTTCGATTCTTCTCAAGAGGATTGTCCGTTGATGTTGGCAATTGACTAATTTCCGTATTCACAAAATCACCGTAAATATTCGAATTTTCAAAATCTGTAGGATTTTCAGCCAACCGAATATCTTGGTCTAACGACAGCTGATTAATGAAATAATTCCCCACATATTTTTGCGATTTCGAAAAAACTGCACTTCCGTAGTTAAAATATTCAAAATTTAAAAATAAGATATATATCCATTTTAACAGAGTTATCATTTTTTTTTTGTTTTTTTGGGGATTTTTTTATTCACTTTTTAGCAAGAAATTTCATTATCTTTTAAACGATCGATTAATTAATTGCGGATTATCTATTTCGCGGATACCATGGTTTAATGTTTGAAGTCCGTTACAAATGCCATAGAATGCGTTACTAATATTCAATAATAATTTTTTGGTAAATGGTCAATCAGACCAGAAGTGATAATGGAATTGGCGGTAGCTTATCAAAACTTACTTTGCTTATCAGTTATTAGGGCTTCTGATACAACAGCTACTTTTTTTCTTTTCGAACATAGCCAAAACAATGTTATCTTTTGTACACTAAAGTACATTCGTTAGTTGCATTAGTAGAGTGTAGATGATGGTATTTTCATTTGGTCATAGGGTTTGTAACATCCATTAGTTGGCATTATAGACCGAGACATACATATATGGAGACTAATTAGAAGGTGGAGTTAGTTGGAACCTTAATTGGGTTCCCTTTTGCCGCCCAGAAAACAAAACGATACTATTTTATGGGAAAAGTGAACTACTTTGTGCGCAAATTGAACTAAATTGTATTCCATGTTTTTCTGATTGCGATGATTAAAATAACAAAAATTAATTGACATTTTAGGATTTTTAACAACAATTTACAAAATTTGGCCATCGTACTGATCATGGAAATTGATTGAAACTGAAAGTAAAATTTCCAGATTTTACCTCTCGTAATCATTTTAATAAAAAAAACAAGTATATACGGCCGTAGGTTCGGCCAGGCCGAAGCTTATGTACCCTCCACCAAGGATTGCGTAGAAACTTCTACTGAAGCCGATGACAAGGTATCTTAAAACTTCCTAACATCGTAATATATACAACATAGTCCATACATGGTATATATTAAACTAAACAAGTATATAGGGCCGTAAGTTCGGCCAGGCCGAAGCTTATGTACCCTCCATCATGGATTGCATAGAAACTTCTTCTAAACACTCCCATCCACAATCGAATTATTTAAGTTGCGGTAACGCTTGCCGATGGCAAGGTATCTTAAAACCTCCTAACACCATCTTCTACATTGTATGTATGTCCATACGTGGTAGGTTAAAGTGGCAGCCCGATTAAGATTCAGGCTCACTTAGACTATTCAGTCCATAGTGATTAAGTCCATACGTGGTATATATTAAATCAAAAAGATCGATCCAATACGTATATAATTCAGTTTGACAAAGTAGACATAAAATTTTGACAAAATTTTCTCCAGAAATAAAATTTTAACAAAATTTTCTATAGAAATAAAATTTTCACAAAATTTTCTATAGAAATAAAAATTTTGACAAAATATTCTGTAGAAAGAAAATTTTGACAAAAATTTCTACAGAAATAAAATTTTAACAAAATTTTCTATAGAAATAAACTTTTGACAAAATTTTCTATAGAAATAAAATCTTGGTAGATTATTTGCGGCTCGAGTGGCAACCATGATTATGAACCGAATAAAATTTGAACAAAATTTTCTATAGAAATAAAATTTTGACAAAATTTTCTATAGAAATAAAATTTTGACAAAATTTTCTATAGAAATAAAATTTTGAAAATGATGAAAATTTTATTATGAACCGAATAAAATTTGAACAAAATTTTCTCTAGAAATAAAATTTTGACAAAATTTTCTATAGAAATAAAATTTTGGTAGATTATTTTTGGCTCTAGTGGCAACCATGATTATGAACCGATATGGACCAATTTTTGTGTGATTGGACCAATTTTGGTATGGTTGTTAGCGACCATATACTAACACCACGTTCCTATTTTGAACCGGATCGGATGAATTTTGCTCCTCCAAGAGACTCCGGAGGTCAAATCTGGAGAACGTTTTATATGGGGGCTATATATAATTATGGACCGATGTGGACCAATTTTTGCATGATTGTTAGAGACCATATACCAACACAATGTACCAAATTTCAGCCGGATCGGATGAAATATGCTTCTCTTAGAGGCTCCACAAGCCAAATCTGGGGATCGGTTTATATGGGGGCTATATATAATTATGGACCGATATGGACCAATTTTTGCATGGTTGTTAGAGACCATATACCAACATCATGTACCAAATTTCAGCCGGATCGGATGAAATTTTCTTCTCTTTGAGGCTCCGCAAGCCAAATCTGGGGATCGGTTTATATGGGGGCTATATATAATTATAGACCGATGTGGACCAATTTTTGCATGGTTGTTAGAGACCATATACCAACACCATGTACCAAATTTCAGCCGGATCGGATGAAATTTGCTTCTCTTAGAAGCTCCGCAAGCAAAATCGGGGGATCGGTTTATATGGGGGCTATATATCATTATGGACCGATGTGAACTAATGTTTGCATGGTTGTTAGAGACCATATACTAACACCATGTACCAAATTTTAGCCTGATCGGATGAAATTTGCTTCTCTTAGTGCAATCGCAAGCCAAATTTGGGGGTCCGTTTATATGGGGGCTATACGTAAAAGTAGACCGATATGGCCCATTTGCAATACCATCCGACCTACATCAATAACAACTACTTGTGCCAAGTTTCAAGTCGATATCTTGTTTCGTTCGGAAGTTAGCGTGATTTCAACAGACGGACGGACGGACGGATGGACGGACATGGTCAGATCGATTCAGAATTTCAGAACCAATTTCGATGTGTTACAAACGGAATGACAAACCCAACAAAAAAATTGGAAGTTGTTCCACAAACATTTCTTTCAAAGCCCATCCCAGAATCCCCCATCGAGTTTTTCCAACTTCCGATGCAGTCCTTGTGGACAAGTCCACAAACATTTCTTCTAAAGAGCATCGCGGGATCCCCCAATGATTTTTTTCCACTTCCGATGCAGTCCTTTTGGACATGCACACAAACATTTCTTCTAAAGTGCATCTTGGGATCCCCCAATGATTTTTTTCTACTTCCGGTGTGGACAAGTATTAGAAAGAACGCAATCAGGATATTTTAAGTGCAAATTTTGGACAATTAAATTTTACAAAATAATAGAAAACTAATAAAAAAATTAAAAAGATAGAAAATCCATAAAAAAGTAAAATAATAATAATAACAAAAAAAAATTTCATCCCCGTTTTTTCCGTTTTCATTTCCATGGAAGTTCTTTTGAGAAGGGTTTTCAAATTTATTGATTTTAATAGAAAAAAATATATTTATACGAAAATATATGCCGAAAATAAAAAATAAAAACGATACATAACATAAAAAATATTTTTTTAGAAAAATATTTGATAAAAAAAATTGCTGCTGGTGAGATTTGAACCTACGTTTCTTATTTTTTCGTTCATACTAATAAAGAACATCTCGAAAAGCAATTAGAATGTTATTCCTTGGTGTCGTATTACGATCATATCACAAATATTTGAATTGACCTTTCGACGCTTTATGTTCAATGGCGTATGTGGCTGAGTGTGCTAAGGCGTTCTGTTATGGTGCCAGTAAACCCAGGTTCAATCCCTGGTCGGAGCGAAAAAGTTTTTCAAATTGTAAAAATTAGATAATAGGAAAATAATAGTGTAATAAAACATATGGATGAAAAAAAATGAAATTGGTTGAAAAAACAATTTTTTCTCGCTTTTTAAATTTCTTCATTCAAATTCACTTCCAGGGCACAACTTCTAAAGCAATGCAAAGGATCCAAAAAGGGAGTACTTCCATGCTATGACAAGCCCATGTAAAATTCATTGGAGATGATCCAAGTTTGCACTACTTCCGGATCACAGATTGGGGATCTAAACTACTTTTTTGGCAGCTCTTTTTTGCTGGGAAGTTAATATACCCCCATCCAAATTTTTTCCATGCGAGCATCCTTTTGAGGTCTGAGAAAAAGAAAAAGTCGCTGGGGGCCAGATCTGGAGAATACGGTGGGTGGGGAAGCTATTCGAAGCCCAATTCATGAATTTTTGCCATCTTTCTCAATGACTTGTGGCACGGTCCGTTGTCTTGGTGGAACAACACTTTTTTCTTCTTCATATGGGGCCGTTTTGCCGCGATTTCGACCTTTAAACGCTCCACTAACGCCATATAATAGTCACTTTTAATGGTTTTTCCCTACTCAAGATAATCGATAAAAATTATTCCATGCGCATCCCAAAAAACAGAGGCCAGCGGACTTTTGAATCTTTCCACGCTTCGGAGACGGTTCACCGGTCGCTGTCTACTCAGCCAACTGTCGATTGGACTAAGGAGTGTAGTGATGGAGCAATGTTTCATCCATTGTCACATATCGACGGAAAAACTCGGGTGTATTACGAGTTAACAGCTGCAAACATCGCTCAGAATCATCACCACGTTGTTGTTTTTGGTCAAATGTGAGCTCGCGCGGCACCCATTTTGCACAGAGCTTCCACATATCCAAATATTGATGAATGATATGACCAACACGTTCCTTTGATATCTTTAAGGCCTCTGCTATCTCGATCAACGTCATTTTACGGTCATTCAAAATCATTTTGTGGATTTTTTTGATGTTTTCGTCGGTAACCACCTCTTTCGGGCGTCCACTGCGTTCACCGTCCTCCGTGCACATTTCACCACGCTTGAATTTTGCATACCAATCAATTATTGTTGATTTCCCTGGGTTTTTGCTTCCACCGTATTTTTTCCCTTCAGAAAACAGTATTTTATCAAAACACGAAATTCCTTTTTTCCCATTTTTTTCACAATAACAAATGTTGCTTCACAAGAGACGCTCTATCTCACAAACTAATTGACTTACACACGTCAAATTTTGACACGAATCATGTGAAGGTTGGTACTATATAAAAATAATATGCATTTAATACTAGTGACGCCATCTATGTCTCAGACCGACTTATCAGCCAACCTGTTATATGTTATAATCTTGTTGGCGTGAAGGAAAACATCACTACCTTTCATGCATTTATACTGCATGAATTGTTTGCAATAACGTAAACGAATGACCATAAACTAGTTGGATTACTCGTTTACGTTATTGCCACCCGTTCATGCAGTGTGGATGCACTGCCTACTTTATTGGATACCAAAAAGCGCAACTAAACTCTTACTGCTGAAGTATTTTTTGCTGGGATATAATTATGGACCTATATGAACCAATTTTAGCGTGAATGTTAGAGACTGTATCTAGGTTAGGTTAGGTGGCAGCCCGATGTATCAGGCTCACTTAGATTATTCAGTCCATTGTGATACCACATTGGTGAACTTCTCTCTTATCACTGAGTGCTACCTGATTCCATGTTAAGCTCAATGACAAGGGACCTCCTTTTTATAGCCGAGTCCGAACGGCGTTCCACATTGCTGTGAAACCACTTAGAGAAGCTTTGAAACCCTCAGAAATGTCATCACCATTACTGAGGTGGGATAATCCACCGTTGAAAAAACTTTTAGGTGTTCGGTCGAAGCAGGAATCATTGCACCACGGTGGCTCCCGACTGTATACTAACACCACGTACCAAATTTCAACCGGATAGGATGAAATTTTCTCCTCCAAGAGGATCCGCAAGCAAAATCTGGGGATCGGTTTATATGGGGGCTATACGTAAAAGTGGTCCGATATGGCCCATTTGCAAACCATCGGACCTACATTAATAACAACTACTTGTGCCAAGTTTCAAGTCGATAACATGTTTCGTTTAGAATATAGCGTGATTTCCACAGACGGACGAACATCGCTAGATCGACTCAGAATTTAACCACGACCCAGAATATATATACTTTACGGGGTCTTAGACCAATATTTCGATGTGTCACAAACAGAATGACAAAGTTAACATAGCCCCCATCCTATGGTGGAGGGTAAAAAAATGAATAAAAAATGTCAAATCAAGGCTTTATTTCATCATTTTCTTGCACACTTACACGAGATGTTTATGATTCCTCTAAAACTCAAACTAAAATGGTTCTTATATGGCGTTCTCACCAAGCATGTTTTGGGGTTTGAAATGTTTTCCCTTTATAAGCATTTCAAAACGAGTCGTTTTCCCCATACAAAAAATCAAGTTCAAAACACAAGTTTTCCTCCAAAACACGTCAATTTTATAATGTAAACGCCCCTAATTTGAAATATGCTGTGACTGAACATTTTCTTTTCAAAATATATGTCAAATTATTAAAACAATTATTGTATGAATGAACCAATTTTAAAGGCCTTAAGAGAATTTAATAGAATTAATTTGATCTGTGATCTCGATTTTACTTATAATTTACAAAGACTTAAAAATATTTAAGATTTTATTTATTTTTAGCCAGTAGTCTGAAAGGATGTATTATTCCATAGACGAAATGAATAAATAAATAAAATAAATTTCATAGAAAAAAACAAGTAAGGAAAGTCTAAAGTCGGGCGGGGCCGACTATATTATACCCTGCACCACTTTGTAGATCTAAATTTTCTATACCATATCACATCCGTCAAATGTGTTGGGGGCTATATAAAGGTTTGTCCCAAATTCATACATTTAAATATCACTCGATCTGGACAGAATTTGATAGACTTCTACAAAATCTATAGACTTAAAATTTAAGTCGGCTAATGCACTAGGGTGGAACACAATGTTAGTAAAGAAATATGGGAAACATTTAAATCTGAAGTAATTTTAAGGAAACTTCGCAAAAGTTTATTTATGATTTATCGCTCGATATATATGTATTAGAAGTTTAGGAAAATTAGAGTCATTTTTACAACTTTTCGACTAAGCAGTGGCGATTTTACACGGAAAATGTTGGTATTTTGACCATTTTTGTCGAAATCAGAAAAACATATATATGGGAGCTATATCTAAATCTGAACCGATTTCAACCAAATTTGGCACGCATAGCAACAACGCTAATTCTACTCCCTGTGCAAAATTTCAACTAAATCGGAGTTAAAAATTGGCCTCTGTGGTCATATGAGTGTAAATCGGGCGAAAGCTATATATGGGAGCTATATCGAAATCTGAACCGATTTTTTCCAAAATCAATAGGGATCTATTCTGAGCCAAAACACATACTTGTGTCAAATTTGAAGTCGATTGGACTAAAACTGCGACCTAGACTTTGATTACAAAGATGTGTTCACGGACAGACGGACAGATGGACATCGCTACATCGACTCAAGAGCCCACCCTGAGCATTTTTGCCAAAGACACCATGTGTCTATCTCGTCTTCTTCTGGGTGTTGCAAACATATGCACTAACTTATAATACCCTGTTCCACAGTGTGGAGCAGGGTATAAAAATTATTTGCTTGTAGTTAAATTTTATTATACCCTGTGCCACACTGTGGAACAGGGTATTATAAGTTAGTGCATATGTTTGCAACACCCAGAAGGAGACGAGATAGACACATGGTGTCTTTGGCAAAAATGCTCAGGGTGGGCTCTTGAGTCGAATATAGCGATGTCCATCTGTCCGTCTGTCCGTGAACACATCTTTGTAATCAAAGTCTAGGTCGCAGTTTTAGTCCAATCGACTTCAAATTTGGCACAAGTATGTGTTTTGGCTCAGAATAGATCCCTATTGATTGTGGAAGAAATCGGTTCAGATTTAAATATAGCTCCCATATATGTCTTTCGCCCGATATGGACTAATACGGTCCCAGAAGCCAGAGTTTTACCCCAATTTGGTTGAAATTTTGCACAGGGAGTAGAATTAGCATTGTAGCTATGCGTGTCAAATTTGGTTGAAATCGGTTCAGATTTAGATATAGCTCCAATATATAGCATTGTAGCTATGCGTGCCAAATTTGGTTGAAATCGGTTCAGATTTAGATATAGCTCCCATATATATGTTTTTCTGATTTCGACAAAAATGGTCAAAATACCAACATTTTCCTTGTAAAATCGCCACTGCTTAGTCCAAAAGTTGTAAAAATGCCTCTAATTTTCCTAAACTTCTAGTACATATATATCGAGCGATAAATCATAAATAAACTTTTGCGAAGTTTCCTAAAAATTGCTTCAGATTTAAATGTTTCACATATTTTTTTACTAAAATTGTGTTCCACCCTATTGCATTAGCCAACTTAAATTTTGAGTCTATAGATTTTGTAAAAGTCTATCAAATTCTGTCCAAATCGAGTGATATTTAAATGTATGTATTTGGGACAAACCTTTATATATAGCACCCAACACATTTGACGGATGTGATATGGTATCGAAAATTTAGATCTACAAAGTGGTGCAGGGTATAATATAGTCGGTCCCGCCCGACTTTAGACTTTACTTACTTGTTTTTTACTAAAATTGTGTTCCACCCTATTGCATTAGCCAACTTAAATTTTGAGTCAATATATTTTGTAAAAGTCTATAAAATTCTTCCAGATCGAGTGATATTTAAATGTATGTATTTGGGACAAACCTTTATATATAGCCCCCAAAACATTTGACGGATGCGATTTGGTTTCGAAAATTTACATCTACATAGTGGTGCAGGGTATAATATAGTCGGCCCCGCCCGACTTTAGACTTTCCTTACTTGTTATTTTTATCGAAGTTTTCCACAGCTTATTGAAATCTTACTTTTTTTAAGTATGTCTCAACAATTTTGTGAACTAAACGTGAGTATAAAGTTCAATGACCGTACACATAAGTTCAATATGAACTAAAACAAATGAAAATTTTCGTACGATTCCCAAAAATAGTACGAATGAACTACTGTATGGTTAAAATGGTCATGATTTGGCGCCAATGATTTTCTTCTTTACTTTTAGTTAATTTTTTCTTCGATGAGATGATGTAATTTCGTGAACTGCAGTTAAAAAGCACAACAGGGCATTAAAATTTCGTGGTTTTAAAAACGCTTTGTGGAAATCTCAAAATGTGGAGTAAAATTTAGTTCAATTTTCGTGCGTGGTAGTTCATTCTTCCTATAAAACAGTTCACTTTTTTTTCGGTGTGTTAAACGCCGAACTAAAACATCTCAACTCGGTGTGAACAGTGAAATGTTTTGGAAAAACGAATGATGAAAACGAGTCTAGCCTTCATAGGTAGAAACTTTAAATTTATATTCGAAAAGCGTACTGGTTGAACTTATCTGCTTGGGAGAATATCTGTCATCAAACCCCTCTGAAATTCTAAGATTCCACGACGAAGAAAAGAATCTCCTATATTTAATCCATGGTGGTGGGTAGCTTCTAGAAATATATGTTCCAGAGAATGAAATCGACCCATTTTTATCGGCGGCGGCAAAGCCGATATAAATTTGTTTATTCGCTGACATACAATTATACATTATAAATTAAATTCGAAGGTTCAAAATTTTGGCAAAAAAAAATAAATACATTTTCCTGATTTAAGTCAATATTTTTGATTAATCGGCGGCTAAATTTTAGTTGAGATGAGTCAACATGTTCGGCGCCTTCATTCTCTGTTCGCTACCACCTGAGATAGGGTAGACTTAATTCGATTATGCCTCTCATACCCATTCATTCAATTCCCATCAATTTATTGCGATTACAATGTTTGTTTTTGAGCTTAAATTGTCATTAGAGTATATTGACTATGAGTAAAGGTAAATGTTATTTCCGAAAAGTGCTAAAAGTGATTTTGGTTTTAATAAAGAGTATTATAGACAAAAATCATGTGTAAAATGTGCACATTTTAGAAAGATTGGTGGAAATTCCCTTTTAATTCTGCATCTCAAATTCAGTCTGTAACATCTACTGAGATCTCTTTATATTATTTACATACCACTAAAACCATTTCCCTTCGTGTGGTGGTAATCAAATGGCTTATTGTTGTAGCGCTCATATATTCCAAATTGAATATAATGTTTATGTATTTACAACTCCGACCCCGGAGTCGACTCCGGGTAATATAACTATTTTAATCTCATTTTAATACCACTAATTTGTAGTAAACTTCTTAGCCTAGCACAAAAAGCGCGGTATAAACAGAAAAAAGTTAAGTGTTTTGGAAACTTCCATCTCTGTTATGAACACATGTTAAATTTTGTTTCGATCTGGCAACTCCTTCATATAGAAACAGCTGTTCCTAAAAGACGCATACGCAATTTTTTTTTATAATGGAAAAATTAGAAATGCGTGCTGTCATTAAATATTTACATAAAAAAGATTTATCGGGAGAAGAAATTCATAATGATATGGTGAATGTGTTAGGTGAAAGTGCTCCTTCGTATGCAACAGTAAAAAATTGGGTTGCTGAATTTAAACGTGGTCGTACAAGCATTGAAGATGAACCACGTAGTGGACGTCCAAAAACAGCAACAACAGCAGAAATTGTCGCCAAAGTGCATGATATGCAGAGATGGTCTGTATCAAACATTTTAAGGTTTGTGACTGTCGCAAAGTTGTAAACGTCGTAAACGTCACATACACGTCGTAAATGTAGAAAAAGTAGCAAACGTCGCAAACTCCAAATACTTCAGACCCTTCAGATAGGCAGCGAATAATATCCAAGATGATGATATATGCGAAGAAGTTTCAATTCTCAGGAATGTTCATAAAATTATTAACGAGTTTAAAATACTTGAGAATATAGTTATTTCAATTGGAAATTTGAAGCCAAAATTACTATAAACTACTCGATGGTGCAGTAAACGTGACGGTCGGTACTCGCTCATAGTTAACCTTTCACAAATTACTGCAGAAACTGGAAGGAAGGAAAACTACTTATTGCTGTTGCTGTTTAGAAAAAATTTTATAAAATCACTTTTTGGCTTATTAGAACCAATTTCCATACTAAATTTTCAAAATTGTAGCTAGTCATTCGTTGATGCAGCTAAAGCTTGGTCCACGAAAACCAAGAATAGTTTCTCAATGAGAGATGTAAATCTAGTATAGTTTTGAATAAATACAATATAGGACATTTTTTGCATACCTTTTATCGGGGAGCTTAACTAAATTAAATTAAAAAATATTCACAATTTCTTTAATTCCAAATTAGGTTTTCTACACTAGGTTTGCGACTTTTGCGACATACGTATTATACCGTCGTAAACGTATGTCGCAAAAGTCACAGTTTGCGACAGGCCAACCCTGATGATATGGTATTAAATGATCGACGAATAAAAGTGCGTCAAATTGCTAATATCATGAGCATCTCAAATGATCGAGTCCATTTAATTTTGCATGAAGAACTACAGATGAAAAAGCTTTCCGCAAGATGGGTGTCGCATTTGTTGACAGTCGATCAAAAACGCATAAGAATGAACATTTCTCAAGCTTGTTTGGATCGTTTTAAGCGAAATAAAACGGATTTTCATAACTGTTGATGAGACCACTATACTCCAGAGACAAAAGATCAATCCAAACAATGGACTGAAGCTGGAGGAAGTTCCCCAAAGAAGGCAAAAACAATTCAATCGGCTGGTAAGGTTATGGCAACGGTTTTTTGGGACTTCAAATGTATTTTATTGATTGACTATCTGCAAAAGGGTAAAACAATAAATTCAGAGTACTATTGCAACCTTTTGGATAAATTAAATGTACAAATTCGAGAAAAACGTCCTGGCTTACAACACAAAAAAAAAAAATTTTCATCAAGACAACGCACCAGCGCACAAGAGTGTTTTAACAATGGCTAAAATCAACGAATTAAAGTACGAGTTGCTTGACCACCCACCTTATTCTCCTGATTTAGCTCCCAGTGACTTTTTCTTGTTCCCAAATCTAAACAAATTCCTTGCTGGCAAGCGTTTTACCTCAAATGAAGATGCAATTACAGTTGTAACAAGTATATACGGCCTCCACCATGGATTGCATAGAAACTTCTACGAAAGACTGTCGTCCACAAATTTCAGCTCACTCGGATGAAATTTGCTCCTCCAAGAGGCTCCAAAACCAAATCTCGGGATCGGTTTATATGGGGGCTATAAATGATATGGACCACTTTTGGCATGGTTGTTAAATATCATATACTATCACCACGTACCACATTTCAAGCAGATCGGATGAATTTTGCTTCTCCAAAAGACACCGGAGGTCAAATTTGGCGATCGGTTTATATGGGAGCTATATATAATTATGGACTGATAGGAACCAATTCCTGCATGGTTGTTGGATACCATATACTAACATCACATACCAAATTTCAACCGAATGGGAAGAATTTTGCTCTTCCAAGGTGCTCCGGAGGTCAAATCTGGGGGATCTGTTTATATGGGGCCTATATATAATTATGGACCGATGTGGACCAATTTTTGCATGGATGTTTGAGGCCATATATTAACATCACGTACCAAATTTCAACTGAATCAGATGAATTTTGGTCTTCCAAGAGGCTCCGGAGGTCAAATCTGGTGATCGGTTTATATGGGGGCTATATATAATTATGGACCGATATGGACCAATTTTTACATGGTCATTAGAGACCATATACTAACATCAATTACCAATTTCAACCAGATCGGATGAAATTTGTTTCTCTTAGAGGCTCTGCAAGCCAAATCGGGGGATCGGTTTATATCGGGGCTATATATAACTATGGACCGATGTGGACCAATTCTTGCATAGTTGTTAGAGACCATATACTTACACCATGTACCAAATTTCAGCTGGATCGGATGAAATTTGCTTCTCTTAGACGCTTCGCAAGCCAAATTTGGGGGTCCGTTTATATGGGGGCTATACGTAAAAATGGACCGCTATGGCCCATTTGCAATACCAGCCGACCTACATCAATAACAACTACTTGTGCCAAGTTTCAAGTCGATAGCTTGTTTCGTTCGGAAGTTAGCGTGATTTCAACAGACGGACGGAGGACGGACATGCTCAGATCGACTCAGAATTTCACCACGACCCAGAATATATATACTTTATGGGGTCTTAGAGCAATATTTCGATGTGTTACAAACGAAATGACAAAGTTAATATACCCCCCATCCTATGGTGGAGGGTATAAAAAGTCGTGCAAAAGAGAGGTCCCTCCACGACCATATATCGAAAAATAAAGTAGCAGTTGGCTATGTAGACGTCCCCTTCAACCTTCTCTGAAAATTTCAAGCAAATCGGGGAACTTTGGTTCAATTTGCAAAAAGCCGGGCAAGGGGAGGTCCCCCTCCCCGTCCAAATATTAAAATATCAGGTACACCATATTACTTTCATAACTTCCTGGCATGTTCTCTGTAAATTTTATGTAAATCGAAGAATTTTAGTTTTCTCATTGTTCTTAAAAAACAGTAGGGCAAGCAGGAGGTCACCCTTCCCGATCAAATCTTGAAAAATAAAGTAGCGGATCTTTGTCTAGAAGCCAGACCTTCCATGAAAATTTCACCCAAATCGGAGAACTTTGGTCCACCTCCACGGCAATATATCAAAAAATGAGGTACCCTACTTTCCCCACATGATCACCGTCTACGTTCTCCGAAAATTTGAAGTAAATGGGATCAGCCGTTTCCGAGCTTACCCGGAACATACAAACAAACATACTTTAATTTTTATATATAGGAATTAATTTCTTAATTATAAAGAAAAATTTTTAATGATGTTTTATACAAACTCAATGTTGAATTTGTGAATAAAGTGCAATTAATAATTGCTTTGGCGATGAGCAATTAATGTTTGATCGTTTTAAATAAATTAGGGAGAAGGGAGACTCTTCATAAATGCTCTAATAGTTTTAGTCAACCAAATAAAGGTTTTAGTTCTGTATCGTAAATATTGCAAATATCTCAATTATTCGAATTTATGCAATTATAGTCTATTAATATCTATAAAATTGCCATTTTATTTAGTATTTATATGCTATTTTATTGTAAACTCAAAAATCATTGCCATAAACGCAACGTCGATCGTTATAACATTAGCAGGGCTAAGAAATAAAGATGAAAGTCGCAATATCATATACAATAATTGTCTATATCCTAACTTTAGTAATGATGCCGCATATGGATGCCAAGGTAAGCTAAATCTAGAATCTGGATTATAAATATAGTGATCGACTTAGAATTAGTCCTAGCCCTAGCTAGTTATCTGTCCATATGTCCGTTATTTTCCGAAATAACTCGTACGAAAATTGAACTGAATTGTTCTCCACATTTTGAGATTTCCACAAAGCGTTGTTGAAACCAGAAAAATTTAATGCACTGTTGTACTTTTTAACTGCAGTTCGCGAAATTACACCCTCTGATAGAAGAAAAAACTTACTAAAAGTAAAGAAAACAAGTAAAGAAAGTCTAAAGCCGGGCGGGGCCGACTATATTATACCCTGCACCACTTTGTATATCTAAATTTTCGATACCATATCACATCCGTCAAATGTGTTGGGTGCTATATAGAAAGGTTTGTCCCAAATACATACATTTAAATATCACTCGATCTGGACAGAATTTGATAGACTTCTACAAAATCTATAGAATCAAAATTTAAGTCGGCTAATGCACTAGAAAATATGGGAAATGTTTAAAACTGAAGCAATTTTAAGGAAACTTCGAAAAAGTTTATTTATGAATTATCGCTCGATATATATGTATTATAAGTTTAGGAAAATTAGAGTCATTTTTACAACTTTTCGACTAAGCAGTGGCGATTTTACAACGAAAATGTTGGTATTTTGACCATTTTTGTCGAAATCAGAAAAACATATATATGGGAGCTATATCTAAATCTGAACCGATTTCAACCAAATTTGGCACGCATAGCAACAATGCTTATTCTACTCTCTGTGCAAAATTTCAAATAAATCGGAGTTAAAAATTGGCCTCTGTGGTCATATGAGTGTAAATCGGGCGAAAGCTATATATAGGAGCTATACGTAATCTGAACCGATTTCTACCAAATTTGGCTCGCATAGCAACAATGCTAATTCTACTCCCTGTGCAAAATTTCAATTAAATCGGAGCAAAAAAATGGCCTCTGTGGTCATATGAGTGTAAATCGGGCGAAAGCTATATATGGGAGATATATCTAAATCTGAACCGATTTCAACCAAATTTGGCACGCATAGCTACAATGCTAATTCTACTCCCAGTGCAAAATTTCAACCAAATCGGAGCTAAAGATTGGCCTCTGTGGTCATATGAGTGTAAATAGGGCGAACGATATATATGGGAGCTATATCTAAATCTGAACCGATTTCAATAAAATTTTGCACACTTGACTACACTGCTAATTCTACTCCCTGTGTAAAATTTCAACCTAATTGGGGTAAAACTCTAGCTTCTGGGACCGTATTAGTGCATATCGGGCGAAAGATATATACGGGAGCTATATCTAAATCTGAACCGATTTCAATGCAATTTGGCACACTTGACTATAGTACTAATTGTTCTTCTTGTGCAAAAAAACAAGTAGTTGTTATTGATGTAGGTCGGATGGCATTGAAAATGGGTCATAAAGGGTGATACGGTCAAAATTTGGTCAATATAAATTTGACGTATTTCTTTCAATTTTGCATTTAAAAAACCAGAACACCCCTCATTTTGAAGGTGTGTGTGTGTAGAATGTTGCTCCTATTTTGATTTTGGAATTCACTCTTCAGTTGTCAAAATGCCGTCCAAGCAAGAAGAGCAGCGTATCAGAATTTTGCTCGCGCAACGCGAAAATCCGAGCTACTCGCACGCAAAGCTGGCAAAATCTCTAAAAGTTGCCAAATCAACCATTACAAATGTAATTAAAGTGTTTGGGGAACGTTTGTCGACAGCCAGGAAGTCTGGATCGGGGGGAACTCGAAAACCGGAAGCCGCTGAGACGACAAAGAGGGTTGCCGGTAGTTTCAAGCGAAACCCTAACCTCTCTCTCCGAGATGCCGCAAATAAGCTGGGTGTATCGTCTACAACCGTGCATCGAGCCAAAAAAACGAGCCGGACTATCGACTTACAAGAAGGTAGTGACTCCAAATCGCGATGATAAACAAAATACGACGGCCAAAGCGCGATCCCCGACGATGCTGACGAAACCTACGTCAAAGCCGACTACAAGCAGCTTCCGGGACCGGAGTTTTATACGGCAAAAGGAAGGGGAAAGGTAGCAGATATTTTCAAGCACATAAAACTGTCAAAGTTGGCAAGCCATCTGTACCTGTGGTTTGAAAAGCAGCATTTTCATAGCTTCCGGGACTGTCAACCAAGAAATTTACGTGAAAGAGTGTTTGAATAAACGTCTGCTGCCTTTCCTGAAGAAACACGGTTGTTCCGTACTGTTTTGGCCGAATTTGGCATCTTGCCATTACGGTAAAAAGGCCATGGAGTGGTACGCCGCCACCAACGTGCAGGTGGTTCCCAAGGACAAGAACCCTCCCAACACGCCAGAGTCCCGCCCAATTGAGAAATACTGGACTATTGTCAAGCGGAACCTAAAGAAGACCAAAAAACTGCTAAGGACGAGCAGCAGTTCAAGGCAAACTGGCTTTCTGCGGCGAAGAAGGTGGACAAGGTGGCTGTACAAAATCTGATGGCAGGTGTCAAGCGTGAGGCCCGGCAATTCGGATTTGGAAAAGCGAAAGCCTAACTGAATATTTTTCCTGAATTTTATACTAATTGAACTTGAAAAAGAAATTTAATTTGATTTTTTAAATAAACGATTTCACCGATTTACACGTGTTTTCCCTTGACCAAATTTTGACCGTATCACCCTTTATCGGACCACTTTTACGTATAGCCCCCATATAAACCGATCCCCAGATTTGGCTTGCGGAGCCTCGAAGAGAAGCAAATTTCATCCGATCCGGCTGAAATTTGGTACATGGTGTTAGTATATGGTCTCTAACAACCATGCAAAAATTGGTTCACATCGGTCCATAATTATATATAGCCCCCATATAAATCGATCCCCCGAATTGGCTTGCGGAGCCTCTAAGAGAAGCAAATTTCATCCGATCCGGCTGAAATTTGGTACATGGTGTTAGTATATGGTATCTAACAACCATGCAAAAATTGCTCCACATCAGTCCATAATTATATACAGCCCCCATATAAACCGATCCCCAGATTTGACCTCCGGAGCCTCATGGAAGAGCAAAGTTCACCCGATCCGGTTGAAATTTGTTACGTGGTGTTAGTATATGGTATCTAACAACCGTGCAAAAATTGGTCCATACCGGTCTTAATTATATATAACCCCTATTTAAACCGATCCCCAGATATGACCTCCGGAGCTCTTGGAGGAGCAAAATTCATCCGATTCGGTTGAAATTTGGTACGTGGTGAAATTTGGTACATTGGGTTAGTACGTGGCCACTAACAACCATGCCAAAATTGGTCCGTATCGGTCTATAGTTATATATAGCCGATCTCCAAAAATAATCTACCAAAATTTTATTTCTATAGAAAATTTTCTCAAAATTTTATTATGTATCTTATTTCGAAAAGCATTTTATGTTTGACGAGAAAAGAATATTTTTGCGACAAAAATGCTACATGGTCGCTGTGAAAAAGTAACATGGTGCTCTTGAAACACACATTCTTTCTGTGAGTGTAACCTATCATAAGTGAACACCTCCCAAGTGCAGACAAAATTTGAGCGACCAATGAGTGTCCACTTCTGTCCACAGGATTAATTGTATATCCAATAGATACAGAGTAGCTGACAAGTGTTACCAATTTAAAGGCTCTCACATATTTTAATAATCTATTCATTTCATTTAGCGTGATTTTACCATCGATATATACGACGTGAATTTTAAAATCTTGGACTGGGAACTGGTTGAGTCTGAACATCATAATGTGTATGATCGAAAGATTATCTATATCGATTTCACCCTTAACAAAAATGTATCCGAATTCGATATTGTCTTCTCTTTTGATATGATC
This sequence comes from Haematobia irritans, assembly GCF_050003625.1. Taxonomy (NCBI): domain Eukaryota; kingdom Metazoa; phylum Arthropoda; class Insecta; order Diptera; family Muscidae; genus Haematobia; species Haematobia irritans. The sequence continues at coordinate 151,839,426 of NC_134400.1, read as the reverse complement.
AAAAAGGATAATCGTAAAATGAATATTATCAAACTGGACTTGGATGGATGTTTCACCTTAAAGAATTCACAGAGTACTGTGAATTTCGTTAAAGTCATATTTCGAGAAATATTTCGAGTCAGCAATGTACCAAAGAAATGTCCTCTTTATGCGGTAAGTTAAACCCGAACTATTTGATCAGCATATCTTTTAGTTATTTTAATGTTTTACTCATATAGAACACAAAGTACGTATTCAATAATTATACTGTGAAGGATGACGACTATCCCATTTTTACACCAAAAATGGAATTTCATCTTAAATTTGATTTGTCTACAGAGAAAAAGCTAAAGGCCATTGTAACCGTTACTGGTAGCATAAGAAAGATCTAAGGTTACAGAAATGACTATCTTTGATCCACAAAATTCAAGATATAACATATTTTTTTTAGTTTCCTTTATTAAAAACAAACTAAATTATTTTAAATATTTTGTGGATGATTTGAATAAAATACAATCGTTAGTCATGAAAACTTCTCGATTTGTCTTCTTTCATTGCTCGCGGAATGATGATGGGGAATTAGTTCATGTGCATGGTATCAAAAAATAATCATTGTAGGGAACTATGTTGAATAATAAAAACGAATTTAGACAAAAAAAATGTGTTTTTCTTTGTTAGACCGGGGACTTATCAGCCAACCTGTTAAACCGATCCCCAGATTTGACTTGCGGAGCCTCTTAGAGAAGCAAATTTCATCCGATCCGGTTGAAATTTGGTACGTGGTGTTAGTATATTGTCTCTAACAACCAATGAAAAATTGGTCCATATCGGTCCGCAATTATATATAGCCCCCATATAAACCGATCCCCAGATTTGACCTCCAGAGCCTTTTGGAGGAGCAAAATTCATCCGATACGGATGAAATTTGGTACGAGCTGTAAGTATATGGTCTCTAACAATCAGGCAAAAATTGGTCCATATCGGTTCATAATTATATATAGCGCCCATATAAATCGATCACCAAATTTGACATCCAGAACCTCTTGGAGGACCAAAATTCATCCGATTCGGTTGAAATTTGGTACATTAAGCTAGTATATGGCCGCCAACAACTATGCCAAAATTGGTCCATATCGGTCTATAGTTATATATAGCCGATCCCCAATCACACAAAAATTGGTCCATATCTCCAAAAATAAACTACCAACATTTTATGTCTATAGAAAATTTTGTCAAAATTTTATTTTTATAGAAAATTTTGTCAAAATTGTATTTCTATAGAAACGTTTTCAAAATTTTATTTCTATAGTAAATTTTGTCAAAATTTTATTTCTATAAAAAATTTTGTCAAAATTGTATTTCTAGAGAAACTTTTTCAAAATTTTATTTCTACAGAAAATTTTGTCAAAATTTTATTTCTATAGAAAATTTTGTCAAAATTTTATTTCTAAAAAAAATTTTGTCAAAATTTTATTTCTAAAGAAAATTTTTCAAAATTTTATTTCTAAAGAAAAATTTTCAAAATTTTATTTCTATAAAAATGTTGCCAAAATTTTATTTCTTTAGAAAAATTTTGTCAAAATTTTATTTCTATAGAAAATTTTATCAAAATTTTATTTCTATAGAAAATTTTATCAAAATTTTATTTCTATAGAAAATTTTATCAAAATTTTATTTCTATAGAAAATTTTGTCAAAATTATATTTCTATAGATCATTTTATCAAAATTTTATTTCTATAGAAAATTTTGTCAAACTGAATTATATACGTATTTAATCGGCCTTTTTTGTTCAATATAAAGGGAGGTTAAATTGTAAGGGCCGATGTTGAATGTGAACCACACCTAAACGCCAAGTTTTTTTCTGAATTTTATTTAACATTTATCTATTTCAGGCTTACTCAATTAGAACCATGGAGAGATACACAATCCAACAACGTGTTAAATGGTTCCAAGAAGTGGCAACAGTGGATGATCAATTTTCGAAGAAAATCATTTGCAGTGATGAGGCACATTTTTACCTCAGTGGATTCGTCAATAAACAGAATTGCCGCATTTGGGAATCAGAATGAGAATCCAAGAGTGATTTTCGAAAAACCAATGCACCCACAAAGAGTGACTGTTTGGTGCGGTTTATGGGCTGGCGGCATCATCGGGCCGTATTTTTTCCAAAATGAGGCCGGTGAGGCAGTTACTGTGAATGGTGTTCGCTATCGTGAGATGATAACGAACTTTTTATGGCCCGAATTGGAAGATATGGATGTGGACGATATGTGGTTTCAGCAGGTCGGTGCCACTTGCCACACAGCTAACGAAATAATGGCTCTTTTGCGCAACAAATTCAATGGCCGTGTTATCTCACGTAATGGCGATGTCAATTGGCCGCCAAGATCATGTGATTTGACACCGTTGGACTTTTTTCTTTGGGGTTATTTGAAAGAAAAGGTGTACGTCGATAAGCCAGCAACAATTCAAGAGCTAAAGGATGAGATAATTCGGCACATTAACGGCATAGAACCTCCATTATGCCTCAGCATCATCGAAAATTTGGACCATCGGATGAAGGTGTGCCACCGAGGTCGCGGCGCCCATTTGGCCGATATTTTTTTTTTCATACATAATTGATTAATACCAATATATCATAATAAAATAAAATTACAATAATTTCCTAAATAGTTTGTGTTTTACTCAAAATCAACATCGGCCCTTGAAATTTTAACCACCCTTTATATCCCGTATGGACTAACTTACAATTTAGAAGACGGTGTTAAGAAGTTTTAAGATACCTTGCCATCGGCATGTGTTACCGCAACCCAAGTAATTCGATTGTGGGTGACAGTCTGTAGTAGAAGTTTCTGCTCAATCCATGAAGGGTACATAAGATTCGGCCTGGTCGAACTTTAATTGTTTCCATTAAAATTTTAATTGAATTGAAAAAATTAAAATGATAAGTTATTTCATTAATTCTTTAATCAAAACAAAATTGAATCACTAACATCAGCTAAATATGTAATTATTAATTTTTTAAATTGGGTAGGTGATTACTTTTCTCAATTCCATATTTGAATAAATTTCAATAAAAATTCGTTGAAGCTATTAATTTCGTGGTTGAAATCAAAAAATATTTTTTTGTGTGTGATTGACATCAGCTAAATATGTAATTATTAATTTTTTAAATTGGGTAGGTGATTACTTTTCTCAATTCCATATTTGAATAAATTTCAATAAAAATTCGTTGAAGCTATTAATTTCGTGGTTGAAATCAAAAAAATTTTTTTTGTGTGTGATTGAATTTTATCAATTAAAAACTTCAAAAAAATTTTTAATTTTTATTTACAGAACTTTGTTTATACCATAAGAAACTACACTTTAAAAGATGAGGATTATCCACCTTTCGCACCGCCTATGCAATGGCAAGTAAGGACTGATCTTCTTGGCGCGAAAAAAAACAATTCACTGAGGTTATCATATATGACCGCATAAGAAAACTTAATTAATATCAATAACATATAGCCAGCATGAATATATATTGAATGTTTTTACATAACCTTTATTTTATTATTTCCGACTTTCCAATCCAATGGAAAACAAGTAAATACGACGAAAGTTCGGTCAAGCCGAATTTTAGGTAAACTTCACCATGGATTCCGTACAAAGTTCTTTATTCACAACCGAATTACTAAGGTTGTAGTAACAGGTGCCGATGGCAAGGTATCTCAATATAAGTCAAATCTAGTTCTTGATTGGTTTATTTATAAAGGAGTCTAAAAATAATTAAGATCTGTAATTACATGTCCAAATTTCAACCGGATTGCATGAAATTTGTTTCTCCAAGAGACTCAAAAGTCAAATTTGGGGATCCAACATTTTGGTTTCTTTGAGGTGTTTGAGCTCGCCAACAATTGTGAATACGTGAACTATCATTTCTAATTTTACACATAGTATACCAAACTTGGTAACATTGTTACCATAGTTCCATCAGTAAAACTCACAAAATTTGTCACCAAATTTTAGTTTAATCAAATTTAATGTCTAGTAATTGCTATTTAAATGCAAAATATTAACAAATTAAGGGTAACGTTTTAACACTGTTATTATATTGTGAATTTATATGGTAAGAGTTAAAAAAAACAGATGTTTACAAATAACATTTTATCCATACCGAATTTTGAATATAATCAGTATTTAATGACGAATATTAACATCCATTTATATGAATATTTTGATTTGAAGACTGCTCTTAGCATATTTATATGTGATATTTTTCCAAATTAATAGTAAACGTTTTTAACATTTTGGGCTTAAAGGACTATAGCCAATTATTTATAAAATGAAATATATTAAACATATCTTAAAGTTCGTCATACTGATGACTTTAATTTTTATAACGAAAGCCAAGGTATGAATTTAGTCTGATTTTATAACATTTACTTTATGTTAGTATTCGAATTATTTCATTGATTTAATGTCAAGCATTCTTCTAGAGTAGAACTGAGTTTTGGTAGATTTGGCAAAACATTCCTCTCTAACAATGAGGTACTTCACTTTTCTATATAAAAAAATTTTTCAGAACATTTTCTTTATAAATAAAATTTTGACAAATTTTTCTTTCCTTCACTTTTCCTTTGCCAAAGTCAAATAATCGATTTGAGTGCAGTTGGTTGGGTTTATTTTGAGCATGCTTCCTATTTCTATATAAAATTTTGTCCAAATTTTATTTCTATAGAAAATTTTGTCAAAATTTTAAATAGAAATAGGAAGCACGCTCAAGATAAACCCAACCAACTGCACTCAAATCGATTATTTGACTTTGGCAAAGGAAAAGTGAAATATTTGTACAAATTTATTTAGGCAAAGCCGACTATAGAAAACCTTTTTTTTCGGGAGGTGCGAGTGTAATTTACATTGGGTTTAGTGAATTACCCAAATTTATTCGGATAATTGGTTGATAGTTTTGCTGCAAGTAGAGGATGCTGATGAGGAATGCGGTAATTCCGACCATCTTGCAGTTTATAGAGCTTTGCCCAAATAAATTTGACAAATATACTTTTCATCTGTTTTGACAAAATTTTCTACAGAATTAAAAATTTGAGAAAATTTTCTATAGGAATCAAATTATGAGAAAAATTTTTATAGAAATAAAATTTTTGACAAAATTTTCTGTAGAAATTAAATTTTGAGAAAATTTTCTATAGAAATAAAATTTTGAGAAAATTTTCTATAGAAATATAATGCTGATAAAATCTTCTATAGAAATATAATGTTGATAAAATCTTCTATAGAAATAAAATTTTGACAAAATGTTCTATAGAAATAAAATTTAGAGAAAATTTTCTATAGATATAAAATTTTGAGAAAATTTTCTATAGACATAAAGTTTTGAGCAAATTTGAGAAAATTTTCTATAGAAATAAAATTTTGAGAAAATTGTCTATAGAAATAAAATTTTAACAACATTTTCTATAGCAATCAAATTTTGACAAAATTTTCTATAAAAATATTTTAACAAAATTTTCTGTAGAAATAAAATGTTGACAAAAACTTCTATAAAATAAATGTTGACAAATTTTCTATAGAAATACAATGTTGACAAATTTTCTATAGAAATACAATGTTGACAACATTTTCTTTAGAAATAAAATTTTGACAAAATTTTCTATAGAAATAAAATTTTTGACAAAATTTTCTATAGAAATAAAATTTTGAGAAAATTTTCTATAGAAATAAAATTTTGAAAAAATTTTCTATAGAAATGAAATGTTGACAAAATTTTCTTTAGAAATGAAATTTTGAGGAAATGTTCTATAAAAATAAAATTTTGAGAAAATTTTCTATAAAAATAAAATTTTCTATAGCAATAAAATTTTGACAAAATTTTCTATAAAAATATTTTAACAAAATTTTCTATAGAAATAAAATTTTTGACAAAATTTTCTATAGAAATAAAATTTTGACAAAATTTTCTATAGAAATAAATTTTTTGACAAAATGTTCTATAGAAATAAAATTTTGAGAAAATTTTCTATAGAAATATAATGTTGATAAAATCTTCTATAAAAATAAAATTTTGGCAACATTTTCTATAGAAAAAAAAATTTTGAAAAAATTTTCTTTAGAAATAAAATTTTGACAAAATTTTCTTTAGAAATAAAATTTTGAGGAAATGTTCTATAAAAATAAAGTTTTGAGCAAATTTTAGGAATATTTTCTATAGAAATAAAATTTTGACAAAATTTTCTTTAGAAATAAAATTTTGAGAATTTTTTTTTATAAAAATAAAATTTTGACCAAATTTTCTACAATTCGACACATTTACAATTCAAGGGATTTTTATATCCCTTGAAAATCGTTAAAGTATTTATAATTCGACACATTTACAATTCAAGGGATTTTTATACCCCAAAACCACATAGTGGTCAGGGTGTAATAACTTTAATCTGCCAAAAAATGTGCCTACCAGAAATATTGATTTTAGATCCCATAAAATATATGCCGATCGAGTCAGAATCATCTCCTGAGTCGATCTAGCGCTTGGTGTCCGTCCGTCCATGTTTTTGTTGTTCGCAGGATTCTGGTCGCAATTATTAGCCGATTTTTATGAAATTTGGTATGTGGCGGTTTTTTGGTACAGGTACAAAGTTGGCCAAATATAAATATTTGACCAGATTTAGATTTAGCTATAGTTCCCATATATATGTATCGCCCGACTTTTACAAATTTGGCCGTAAAACCCTTATTTTTCACCCGATCTTACTGAAATTTGGCTTGCTATAATCTTCTATAGAGCTGACAATATGTGAAAAAAAAAAAAAAAAAAAAATATATATATATATATATATATATATATATATATATATATATATATATATATATATATATATATATATATATATATATATATATATATATATATATATATATATATATATATATATATATATATATATATATATATATATATATATATATATATATATATATATATATATATATATATATATATATAGCACTAGCGTAACCCGGCCCGCTTCGCTGCGCCTTCCGAAGCATATTTGGAGGAATATTTTGCGTTAACTTAGTCAACTATATACTTCGTGCTGAAAACAAATTCGAAAAGATTTGAATTCTTTTAAACAAATCGGACTACTTGATTTTTCGTTTATAGGTACAAATACGGCGGGAGAGGGTGTACCTTCTTCTATATTTCTCGTGAATTTTAAGTGTGGTTTGTCAAGGAAAGGTATCCTTCTCCTCAACATATCTGAAAATTAAGCACTATATTATAATAACATACAAAGAATTACTGTTTCCCATCCAATAAATCGGAAAAAGCAAAAATAGTAAAAAATTTTACCACATTAACATTTGCCAAAATGTTGGAAAATGATGCACCCTCTACGTTGGCTGCCAATTTCATGTAAATTTAAGTTCTTTACTAAAAAAAAGTCTGGCAGAAGCTTTTGCAAAAATCATAAAATTATGTACCGAGTTCCCATTTACGGACAACCCTCTACTTTCAATTTAAGAAAAAAAAAAACGGACAAAAGGGAACCCTCCCCCCACCTTCGCTCCACTCCGACCTGATATCGGACTATCACGTACCCTATATTAATTTCGCAACTACTCAATGGTCCCTATAAATTCTATCGAAGTAAATCGACAAGGTTTATTTCAATTTTCCCCTTCCCCAACCAGATATCAAAAAATCATATACTAATTTAAAAATCATGTATAAATTTAATCACCTCCTCCCACGTTCCCTGTAAATTTCAAGTAGATCGGCGATGTTAAATTTTGCTCTATTGTTTTAAAAAGACGTCACTTTCGACAAATACCGTAGTGAATAGCACCCCTAACCTTCCCTGAAAATTCTTGAAATGTTCCTTCAAGTGTGGGGCAAGGAAGGTTGCCTCTTCGTTCATAACCTTCCCCCACTGCCTATGTAAATTTCAAGAAAACTTAAGAATTGTTGTTTTTTTTTGCAGTTTTAGAGGAGGACCTCCTCCCCGACTAAATATCGAAAAGAGATGTAGCGTACCTTTTGTAAACGTCCCAGAAAATGTCAAGCAAATTATAAGCCTAAAAGGGCGGCCTCTCTTCCATCCAAATATCACAAAATCAGGTATCAACTATTAATATCGTAACCTCTCCCCAGTCCTCTGTAAATTTCAAGTAACTCGGTAAAAGTTTAATTGTTTCTCTGTATGTACTCAAGAGAAGCGGATGTCTCCCTATGCTCTTTTATTTTTATTACAAAATCGAGAACCTGATATAAATTTCATAACCCATTTTTTCCATAAAATTTCAGTCGGGGGAGCTTAGTTTTGTTTGTACTTTCAAACAAAAAAATTCCGGCAAAGGAGTGGTCCCCCTCCCCGACCAAATATCGAAAAATAATGTACCTGATTTTTGTCTAGATGCCAACCCCAACATTCATTAAAATTTCAAGCAAATCGCATAATTTTGTTCCAAGTTTCAAAAAGTAGGGCAAGGGGAAGGTCCCCCTCCCCATCCACATATTAAATAATCGGGTACCCCATATTAATTCCATAACCTCACCACATGTTCTCTGTAAATCTCAGATAATTTAGAGAATTTTAGTTTTTTCACTGTACTTAAAAAAAAAGTCGAACAAAGGGGAGGCCCCCTCCGCAGCCAAATATCGAAATAAAAAGTAGCGGATCTTTGTCTAGATGCCAACCCCAATCTTCAATGAAAATTTCAAGCAAATCGGTCAACTTTGGTCCAATTTTCAAAAAGTCCGACAAAGGGGAGGTCCCCCTCCGCGACCAGGTGTCAAAAAATGAGGTACCCTATTTTCACCACATGAACGCCCCCTACGATCTCTGAAAGTTTCAAGTAAATCGGTTCAGCCGTTTCGGAGCCAACTCGGTACATACAAACAAACAAACAAATAAACAAACATAGATTGAATTTTATATATATATATATATATATATATATATATATATATATATATATATATATATATATATAATATATATATATATATATATATATATATATATATATATATATATATATATATATATATATATATATATATATGTATATATATATGTATATATATATGTATATATATATATATATATATATATATATATATATATATATATATATATATATATATATATATATATATATATATATATATATATATATATATATATATATATATATATATATATATATATATATATATATATATATATATATATATATATATATATATATATATATATATATACATAGATATATATATATATACATATATATATATATATATATATATATATATATATATATATATATATATATATATTATATATATATATATAATATATATATATATATATATATATATATATATATATATATATATATATATATATATGTATATATCACTATACACTGAAAAATAGCATGCCCGGTTCCAAAGATTGTGTCTCTATTTTAAAAATTTTGGTATTGATTCCGAGCCAATGAAGCCGAGAATTCCGAGTAAGAATACTTTTAAGACACAATTCTCTTTTAAATGTGTGTTTTGTGTATTTGACTCTATGAAGCAAATTGTATTTTTTCGCTTTTTTCATATGCTATAAAAAGTCCGTTAAAAACAAGACAGTAGAAATTGTGCTATGTTTCAAGTAAAAACGTCTTTAAAATAAAGTGTTGAAAAACATGTCCTATTTTTTTTAACGATTTTTGCTTTGTAGTCAAGATGCACAAATGCAACAAATTTAAAGACAATTTCATTAGTTTTAAAGATTTTTTCTGAATTATTAAAGTCAAGTTGACCTTAGTTCAAAATTTTTTCTTTCATGTTATGATACCCATTTTCAAGTCAAATCACTTAATTATAAGGACAACACGACTTCATTGAAAAGTTTATCGACTTTTGAACATGGAAAAAACTTTATATTAGAGAAATGCGTCGTCTAAGCTAAGCAAAATTTGTATTCTTATTTTAAGGACATGAAATCTTTGGCCACACGACAATATTTTTTTCAGTGTACTCTTTTTAAAGTTGTTACAGTAAAATGAAACCATTGGGAAACAGTGAAAAATTAAACAGTAAGATCTATAAAAACAAAGTTTAGTTCCTCTTTATTAATAAGTAGTCCAAGAGGAGTTGACGGATACTTTCGAAAATAAAAACGGACATTGAGTTTGAGGTTTGCCACTAAAATTATTTCTCATTTTAACGGCAAAACTCGCATCGGTAAAACCAGAATAACATTATATTTTTTTTAGGCAAATTGTATTATAACTTGGTGGGGAATGATCCAAAGCAACAATTGAATAAGTTTATTTTCTTTAGAATAAATTATTAAAGAAAGCAAACAATCGTTCACACCTAAATAAATTTATGTGTTGGTTGTAAAATTATTGTTTCATATTTAAATATAATGTGCTTTTGAATGGTTATCGTTAACTTTAGGATTCGATGGCAAAATATTTATATATTACTCACTTCACATGCTGCCTTTGTAAGAGTTTTTCGAATTTCTTCGAAAATTTCAAACTTGGGTACAAAACCCTTTTTTACACCCTTCACCACTACTGTGGTACAGGGTATAATAAGTTTGTGCATTTGTATGTAACGCCAAGAAGGAAAAGTCTGAGACCCATCGTTTAGTATACTGATCGTCTTAGAATTAAATTCTGAGTCGATTTAGCGATGTCCGTCTGTCTGTCTGTCTGTCCGTCTGTCTGTCTGTTGGTGTATTTTTGTGTGCAAAGTACAGCTCGCAGTTTTAGTCCGATTGCCCTAAAATTTGGTATAGGGTCCTGTTTCGGCTCAAAGACGATCCCTATTAATTTTGGAAAAAATCGGTTCAGATTTAGATATAGCTGCCATATATATTTTTCACCGATCTGGTCATAATTGGCGTGTATATCAACCTATCTTCCTCAAATTCCGTACATCCGAATATTTTATGAGTCTCGAAAAACTTGCAAAATATCAGCCAAATCGGTTCAGATTTAGATATAGCTCCCATATATAGCTTTCGCCCGATTTACACTCATTTGCCCACAGAGGCCAAGTTTTAACTCCGATTTAGTTGAAACTTTGCACAGGGAGTAGAATTAGCATTATAGCTATGCGTGCCAAATTTGGTTGAAATCGGTTCAGATTTAGATATATCTCCTATATATAGCTTTCGCCTGATTTACACTCATATGACCACAGAGGCCAATTTTTAACTCCGATTTAGTTGAAATTTTGCACAGGGAGTAGAACTAGCATTGTAGCTATGCGTGCCAAATTTGGTTGACATCGGTTCAGATTTAGATATAGCTCCCATATATATGTTTTTCTGATTTCGACAAAAATGGTCACAATACCAACATTTTCCTTGTTAAATCGCCACTGCTTAGTCGAAAAGTTGTAAAAATGACTCTAATTTTCCTAAACTTCTAATACATATATATCGAGCGATAAATCATAAATAAACTTTTGCGAAGTTTCCTTAAAATTGCTTCAGATTTAAACGTTTCCCATATTTTTTTTACGAACATTGTGTTCCACCCTAGTGCATTAGCCGACTTAAATTTTGTGTCTACAGATTTTGTAGAAGTCTATCAAATTCTGTCCAGATCGAGTAATATTTAAATGTATGTATTTGGGACAAACCTTTATATATAGCCCCCAACACATTTGACGGCTGTGATATTGTATCGAAAATTTAGATCTACAAAGTGGTGCAGGGTATAATATAGTCGGCCCCGCCCGACTTTAGACTTTCCTTACTTGTTTTTTTTCTATGAAACTTATTTCAATATTTTGACATATATTTTGAATAGGGTATCTTCCAAATTAGGTGGATTCACATTCTAAAATTGACGTGTTTTGGAGGAAAACTTGTGTTTTGAACTTGTTTTTTAGTATGGCGAAAACGACTCGTTTTGAAGTGCTTATAAAGGGAAAGCATTTCAAACCCCAAAACATGCTTGGTGAGAACACCGTATTAGACTATTCAGTCCATTGTGATATCACATTGGTGAACTTCTCTCTAATCACTGAGTGCTGCCCGATTCCATGTTAAGCTCAATGACAAGGTACCTCTTTTTTATAGCCGAGTCCGAACGGCGTTCCACATTGCAGTGAAACCACTTAGAGAAGCTTTGAAACCCTCAGAAATGTCACCAGCATTACTGAGGTGGGATAATCCATCGCTGAAAAACTTTTTGGTGTTCGGTCGAAGCAGGAATCGAACCCACGGCCTTGTGTATGCAAGGCGGGCATGCTAACCATTGCACCACGGTGGCTCCCATGTTTTATACGAACAACAAAAATATGATCAAAACTTCAAAATAAGATTTTTTTCAAATCGGTAGATTCGTGGTAAAATGTTCTTACAATTTTGGTAGATTATTTGTGACATGAGTGGCAACCGTGCTTCTGTAAGCTTGTAAACAATAAAACGAACTGTCACGTAGAAATGACAGCAACATGAAGTTGGTTGCAAAACATATCAGCCGCCCTTTATATAGGCTCTTGTTTAGATATAGCCCTCATAGAAAACGATTTCCCAATTTGATGCAATCATATCATAGCTGATATAATACCACGTTCTTTCCTGAGAAAATTCCATCCTACGTCTGTCAGACACCAATGTCGCACGCACCCAATATAAATATTACCCGTTTAATTAATTAATTCGTTTTATTTTAGCGCGATGTTGCCCTCGAAATGTTAAACGGTACGGTTACCATTCACGATAAAAACTTTTTCAAGTTTTTCAATTTCGAAATCTACAACAAAAAGGCCATGTATGCCAATTTTGAAATGTACCAGGACTTAAATCAATTCGATCTAAAACTTGGTGTCGAATGGATGAAGAAAGATCAGCGTCCACTGAAGATATTAGGTTTTGAAATGGATGGTTGTAAAAGTCTGGAAACAGCAGCTAAATCGAATTTTTTGAAAGTTATTTTCCGTGAGGTCTTTCGTGTAAGCAATGTGCCCAGGAAATGTCCTTTATTGGCGGTAAGAGAAGTCGTATATATATATATATATATATATATATATATATATCGAAGACAAAAATTAATCATGTTTTTTATTCCTTCGAATTTTTATTTTACAGAATATCATTTACTACCTTAATAATTACACTTTGAGAGAAAGTGATTATCCTACCTTTACACCCATTGTGGACTGGCAAGTGACATTTGAGTTTAGTGTTGCCAAAAAGCTTAGAGCGTCTGCTGTTATCAAGGGTCGTGTACGCAAATTGTAAATCGAATACTTTGACACTTCTTTGTTGGTGTTTTGCAGTAAAGGCCGGTATGCACCTCTAGCGAAATTTTCGGTAGCAAAAATTTAAAATTGTTTAAATAAAATTGTTTATTATTTACAGACCGTTTAAAACTTTTACGCACACAATGATTGTAATAAATTAAATGTTTGCTGCCAAAATATGCTTTTGACAACCCTGTTATTTTCATTAGAGGTGCGTACCAGCTTACGAAATTGAACGCTACCGAAAATTTCGTTAGCATAAATAGCAATGCATTTCTTATGGGAATGAAATTTTTCGCTAGAGGTGCATACCGGCCTTAAAACAAAAAATTAAAATCGAAATACACCAATAGCAATCACTTAAAACTTATTTCAAACAAGTATGCAAGGCATATTAACGAAGGTAGTTTCACTATTACAGAAACAACAATGTCCGCGGCCATATTGACACTTATGGCGTTTTCTTTTCTTGTAAAAAATGTGCACTTTTTTTTGCATTTTGCCCGGAAGATGTACTTTTTAGGTTCTTTTCTAAAAAAAAAACAGGCAAAAGTGAGAAAAGGCTTCGAATTCTGTTGTGAAAATAGTGCCACGCATAGAGACAAATTACGGGCATTTTCAGCACTGCCAACAAACGAGAGTGCTGCGATTGCCCTGTTTCCTTCTTTGAATTCTTTTCTGCCCGCTGAAATGATAGCATTTTTTTTTTAGGTTGCTGGTAAAATTTTAAAAATGCGCATTCTGTACAGACAAAATGACGGCAAAGCACTTTTTTCAGAAAAGAAAACACCATTAGATTAGATTGTCAGTCAAATTGAAACATTGTTCAACAAGTGGGAAATTTAAAATAGAGAAAAATGGGGAAATGTATCGATGTATGCTTCGAAATATGAGAAAATGTGTTGCGGTTCGTAAAAATAATTGAAGTAAATCTTACCATCAGTTATGAGGATACTTTTCTGTCATAAGGTGGGTACTAAATATGTTCGGTTTTTTCACCAAAACACTAAATTAAAAGTAAAACAAGTATATATGGCCGTAAGTTCGGCCAGGTCGAATCTTATGTACCCTCCACCATGGATTGCGTAGAAACTTCTACGAAAGACTGTCATCCACAATCGAATTACTTGGGTTGTGGTATCCTAAAACTTCTTAACATCGTTTTCTAAATTGTGAGTTAGTCCATACGTGGTATATATTAGACAAAAAAGGTATGTATAGGTAAGTCTACAAATAATTACGAATCGTTATGGACTTTTGCATGGTACGCAGAGAGCCAGAATTGAAATATGGGGGGTCGCTTATATGTGGGCTATATACAATTATGAACTTGATATGGACCAATTTTTGAGTGATTGGGGATCGATTTATCTGAGGGCTATATATAACTATAGACCGATATGGACCTAGTTAGGCATGGTTGTTAACGGCCATATACTAGCAGAATGTACCAAATTTCAACTGACTCGGATGAAATTTGCTCCTCTAAGTGGCTCCAAAACCAAATCTCGGAATCGGTTTATATGGGGGAGCCACCGTGGTGCAATGGTTAGCATGCCCGCCTTGCAAACACAAGATCGTGGGTTCGATTCCTGCTTCGACCGAACACCAAAAAGTTTTTCAGCGGTGGATTATCCCACCTCAGTAATGCTGGTGACATTTCTGAGGGTTTCAAAGCTTCTCTAAGTGGTTTCACTGCAATGTGGAACGCCGTTCGGACTCGGCTATAAAAAGGAGGTCCTTGTCATTGAGCTTAACATGGAATCGGGCAGCACTCAGTGGTAAGAGAGAAGTTCACCAATGTGATATCACAATGGACTGAATAGTCTAAGTGAGCCTGATACATCGGGCTGCCACCTAACCTAACCTAACCTATGGGGGCTATATATGATTATGGACTAATATGGACCACTTTTGGCATGGTTGTTAAATATCATATACTACCACCACGTACCTAATTTCAACCAGATCGGATGAATTTTGCTTCTGCGGAGGCACCGGAGGTCAAATCTGGGGATCGGTTTATATGGGGGCTATATATAATTATGGACCGATTTCGACCAATTCCTGCATGGTTGGTGGATACCATATACTAACATCAAGTACCAAATTTCAACCGTATCGGATGAATTTTGTATTTCCAAGGGGCTCCTGAGGTCAAATCTGATGATCGGTTTATATGGGGTCTATATATAATTATGCACCGATGTGGACCAATTTTTGCATGGTCAGTAGATACCATATACTAACACCATGTACCAAATTTCAACCGGATTGGATGAAATTTTCTTCTCTTAGAGCAATATTTCGATGTGTTACAAACGGAAATGACAAAGTAAATAAAGGGTGATTCTTTTGAGGTTAGGATTTTCATGCATTAGTATTTGACAGATCACGTGGGATTTCAGACATGGTGTCAAAGAGAAAGATGCTCAGTATGCTTTGACATTTCATCATGAATAGACTTACGATCTGCCACAACGTCGAATTTTCAGTGAATGGGCCCTAGAAAAGTTGGCAGAAAATCCGCTTTTTTATCGACAAATTTTGTTCAGCGATGAGGCTCATTTCTGGTTGAATGGCTACGTAAATAAGCAAAATTGCCGCATTTGGAGTGAAGAGCAACCAGAAGCCGTTCAAGAACTGCCCATGCATCCCGAAAAATGCACTGTTTGGTGTGGTTTGTACGCTGGTGGAATCATTGGACCGTATTTTTTCAAAGATGCTGTTGGACGCAACGTTACGGTGAATGGCGATCGCTATCGTTCGATGCTAACAAACTTTTTGTTGCCAAAAATGGAAGAACTGAACTTGGTTGACATGTGGTTTCAACAAGATGGCGCTACATGCCACACAGCTCGCGATTCTATGGCCATTTTGAGGGAAAACTTCGGAGAACAATTCATCTCAAGAAATGGACCGGTAAGTTGGCCACCAAGATCATGCGATTTGACGCCTTTAGACTATTTTTTGTGGGGCTACGTCAAGTCTAAAGTCTACAGAAATAAGCCAGCAACTATTCCAGCTTTGGAAGACAACATTTCCGAAGAAATTCGGGCTATTCCGGCCGAAATGCTCGAAAAAGTTGCCCAAAATTGGACTTTCCGAATGGACCACCTAAGACGCAGCCGCGGTCAACATTTAAATGAAATTATCTTCAAAAAGTAAATGTCATGGACCAATCTAACGTTTCAAATAAAGAACCGATGAGATTTTGCAAATTTTATGCGTTTTTTTAAAAAAAAAAGTTATCAAGCTCTTAACAAATCACCCTTTATATACTCCCATCCTATGGTGGAGGGCAGCGTTGCCAGAATTGTTTCACCAAAAACCGCTAGATTTGTCCAAAAAAACTAGCCAAAAAAGCTAAAAAAAATGTTAAAAAATAGCTAGAAAAAAAGGCTAAAATTTTTTGTATCAAAAGTCACATTTTTGATTGAAATTTAACAAACTTAAAGGCTTCATTTCACTTAAAATGCATATTATTTTAATTGTATTCATTTTATTTCCATTTCTGTGAGACTGTAAGAAAATCTATGTCATATTAGCTCTGTTTGCGTACTCGATACATTTTGATTACTATCACAAATGTTTACTGGAAGTCCTTCATTTATACTTCCTAGTAAAAACTTTTTTCCAGGTAAACTTGCAATTATCAGCTGGTTAATCATCAACAAGTCCAATGTCACATAGAACTGTATTAGAAAATATCAATATCTTTCGTTTTAACTGAATTAATGATAAATTCGTGAACGTGTACACTTCTCCTAATATTACCCAAGAGAATAAAACACATTCTAACTGTCTTGCAAGTTTATACTGAATAACTTTTATTCGAAAATTTCCCATACAAACCTATTGTCCAATATTCGTAAATGTAAATCCATTCCATTAATAAATAGCAGATTTATTTTGATCCTATCACTACGAATTTTTTATTGCATTTTTTTATGTTAAAAAAATAATACCACATTCAAAACTTTATTTCCTTAATTCATAAGCGTAGGAAGGCCTCTGGGGAGGGGGCTTAGACCCCCCAGAAAAATTTTAGCCCCCCCAGAATTTGAAAACCTATTTACGATTTTATATTTTTCTAAAAATTAAACAAGTATATACAACTGCACCAAGTTCCGCTAAAGACTTTCATGCACAATCGAATTACTTTGGTTGTGGTAGCAGTTGCCGATGGCAATGTTTGAAATCTGATATTTATAAAATAAATCTGTGGTTGAACTTTCGATTTAGTTGAATAACTAAAGCTCCTTTATTATTTTGTTTAGTCTGGTTTAGTCAATTTAATTAAAAAAAATAGTATTTGATACTATTCTTTCATAAATTAATATCTTAATAATGCTGCAAAAAAGCATAGCCAAAAAGAAGTGAAAATGTTCTTTTTGGGTCCGGAAGTGGTGCAAAGTTGGCGAAGAAGCGATGAATGTAATATGAAATTGTCATAGAACGAATGTCCACCGTTTCAACAGCCGTTGCAATGAATTTGCATCACTTCTTAAGTTGTGATCCAAATTCAGTGTTTTGAATGTGAATTAAAAAATTTTGTTATATTTTCCCAAATAATTAATTTTTATATCTTTTATGATTTTTAATGCATTCTAACGCTTGTTTGAAACATTTCCCTCGAATATTTTCAAAAATTCTATAAAAATTTCTATAATGAATTTAGCATTTTTGTGGCAAAATTTGAATAATTTGTACCATTTTATTTATTCTTACATTGTTTTAAAAGAAAACAAAAAATTACGCATTAAAATATGAAAAAACAAGTAAGGAAAGTCTAAAGTCGGGCGGGGCCGACTATATTATACCCTGCACCACTTTGTAGATCTAAATTTTCGTTACCATATCACATCCGTCAAATGTGTTGGGTGCTATATACAAGGATTTGTCCCAAATACATACGTTTAAATATCATTCGATTTGGACAGAATTTGATAGTCTTTTACAAAATCTATAGACTCAAAATTTAAGTTGGCTAATGCACTAGGGTGGAACACAATTTTAGTAAAAAAAATATGGGAAACATTTAAATCTGAAGCAATTTTAAGGAAACTTCGCAAAAGTTTATTTATGATTTATCGCTCGATATATATGTATTACAAGTTTAGGAAAATTAGAGTCAGTTTTACAACTTTTCGACTAAACAGTGGCGATTTTACAAGGAAAATGTTGGTATTTTGACCATTTTTGTCGAAATCAGAAGAACATATATATGGGAGCTATATCTAAATCTGAACCGATTTCAACCAAATTTGGCAGACATAGCTAAAATGCTAATTCTACTCCATGTGCAAAATTTCAACTAAATCGGAGCAAAACATTGGCCTCTGTGGTCATATGAGTGTAAATCGGGCGAAAGCTATATATGGGAGCTATATATAAATCTGAACCGATTTCAATCAAATTTGGCACGCATAGCTAGAATGCTAAATCTACTTCCTGTGCAAAATTTCAACCAAATTGGGCCAAAACTCGGGCTTCTGGGGCCATATAAGTCCATATCGGGCGAAAAATATATATGGAAGCTATATCTAAATCTGAACCGATTTCAATCAAATTCGGCACACATGACTATACTACCAATTGTACTCCTTGTGCAAAATTTAAAGCTAATCGGGATAAAAGTCTGGCTTCTGGGTCCATATAAGTGCATATCGGGCGAAAGATATATATGGGAGCTATATCTAAATCTGAATCGACTTCAACCAAATTTGGCATACATAGCTACAATGCTAAATCTACTCCCTGTGCAAAATTTCAACCAAATTGGGTCAAAACTCTAGCTTTTAGGACCATATTAGTCCATATCGGGCGAAAGATATATATGGGAGCTATATCTAAATCTGAACCGATTTCAATCAAATTTTGCACACTTGACTATACTACTAACTGTACTCCTAGTGCAAAATTTCAACCAAATTCGGCCAAAAATCTGGCTTCTGGGGCCATATAAGTCCATATCGGGCGAAAGATATATATGGGAGCTATATCTAAATCTGAACCGATTTCAATCAAATTTTGCACACTTGACTATACGACTAAGTGTTATGTTAATACAATATTTCAAGTAAATCGGTATAAAACTGTGGCTGCTGGGTCCATATTAGTGCATATCGGGCGAAAGATATATATGGGAGCTATATCTCAATCTGAACCGATTTCAATAAAATTTGGCACACTTGACTATAGTACTAATTGTTCTTCTTGTGCAAAATTTTAAGCAAATTAGGGTAAGACTCTGGCTTCTGGGGCCATATAAGTCCATATTAGTCCATATCGGGCGAAAGATATATATGGGAGCTATATCTAAATCTGAACCGATTTCAATCAAATTTTGCACACTTGACTATACTACTAACTGTACTCCTAGTGCAAAATTTCAACCAAATTCGGCCAAAAATCTGGCTTCTGGGGCCATATAAGTCCATATCGGGCGAAAGATATATATGGGAGCTATATCTAAATCTGAACCGATTTCAATCAAATTTTGCACACTTGACTATACGACTAAGTGTTATGTTAATACAATATTTCAAGAAAATCGGTATAAAACTGTGGCTGCTGGGTCCATATTAGTGCATATCGGGCGAAAGATATATATGGGAGCTATATCTAAATCTGAACCGATTTCAATAAAATTTGGCACACTTGACTATAGTACTAATTGTTCTTCTTGTGCAAAATTTTAAGCAAATTAGGGTAAGACTCTGGCTTCTGGGGCCATATAAGTCCATATCGGGCGAAATATATATATGGGAGCTATATCTAAATCTGAATCGATTTCTTCCAAAATCAATAGGGATCTATTCTGAGCCAAGACACATACTTGTGCCAAATTTGAAGTCGATTGGACTAAAACTGCGACCTAGACTTTGATTACAAAAATGTGTTCACGGACAGACGGACAGACGGACATCGCTATATCGACTCAGGAACCCACCCTGAGCATTTTTGCCAAAGACACCATGTGTCTATCTCGTCTCCTTCTGGGTGTTGCAAACATATGCACTAACTTATAATACCCTGTTCCACAGTGTGGAGCAGGGTATAAAAATTAAATAAAAAAACTTCCTGCACGCTCACAAAAAATCGCTTCTGTAACATATACTCCCAAACATATTTTGCTTCAAGCATATACATTTTTGGCTATTGCCCAAACATTTATATGTTTGATCTCTTCCAATATATAATATGTTTGAAAGCATATTGGTCTAAACAATATATGTTTGGGTAGTCTAAGTTCCAAACATTTTGTATTTTTGCATCCAAATTCAATAATGTTGTCTTCCAAAAAACAATATGTTATTATGTGAACATATAATATGTTTGGAAGCATTTTGCACCCAAAAATATTATATGCTTAAAAAAAATTCTCCCAAACAATATTGTGCTCAAAATTTTATTTATTTATTTATATATTTACAATCATAATGAATTATGAAAATAAACAGGTAATATAGGTGCTAACAACATAGGTTTTCGACCTGAATGCTCAAAATTTTGTTTCTGCCCAATTGTATATTCCCCCACATCTTTCTCACTTCCACGAGATTTTTTAGTTCTTAGCACCTTTTTCTGTAATAAAGGGTGATTTGTTAAGAGCTTGATAACTTTTTTTTTAAAAAAACGCATAAAATTTGCAAAATCTCATCGGTTCTTTATTTGAAACGTTAGATTGGTCCATGACATTTACTTTTTGAAGATAATTTCATTTAAATGTTGACCGCGGCTGCGTCTTAGGTGGTCCATTCGGAAAGTCCAATTTTGGGCAACTTTTTCGAGCATTTCGGCCGGAATAGCCCGAATTTCTTCGGAAATGTTGTCTTCCAAAGCTGGAATAGTTGCTGGCTTATTTCTGTAGACTTTAGACTTGACGTAGCCCCACAAAAAATAGTCTAAAGGCGTCAAATCGCATGATCTTGGTGGCCAACTTACCGGTCCATTTCTTGAGATGAATTGTTCTCCGAAGTTTTCCCTCAAAATGGCCATAGAATCGCGAGCTGTGTGGCATGTAGCGCCATCTTGTTGAAACCACATGTCAACCAAGTTCAGTTCTTCCATTTTTGGCAACAAAAAGTTTGTTAGCATCGAACGATAGCGATCGCCATTCACCGTAACGTTGCGTCCAACAGCATCTTTGAAAAAATACGGTCCAATGATTCCACCAGCGTACAAACCACACCAAACAGTGCATTTTTCGGGATGCATGGGCAGTTCTTGAACGGCTTCTGGTTGCTCTTCACTCCAAATGCGGCAATTTTGCTTATTTACGTAGCCATTCAACCAGAAATGAGCCTCATCGCTGAACAAAATTTGTCGATAAAAAAGCGGATTTTCTGCCAACTTTTCTAGGGCCCATTCACTGAAAATTCGACGTTGTGGCAGATCGTAAGTCTATTCATGATGAAATGTCAAAGCATACTGAGCATCTTTCTCTTTGACACCATGTCTGAAATCCCACGTGTTCTGTCAAATACTAATGCATGAAAATCCTAACCTCAAAAGAATCACCCTTTATATATATATATATATATATATATATATATATATATATATATATATATATATATATATATATATATATATATATATATATATATATATATATATATATATATATATATATATATATATATATATATATATATATATATATATATATATATATATATATATATATATATATATATATATATATATATATATATATATATATATATATATATGTTTTTCTGATTTGGACAAAAATGGTCAAAATACCAACATTTTCCTTGTAAAATCGCCACTGCTTAGTCGAAAAGTTGTAAAAATGACTCTAATTTTCCTAAACTTCTAATACATATATTTCGAGCGATAAATCATAAATAAACTTTCGCGAAGTTTCCTTAAAATTGCTTCAGATTTAAACGTTTCCCATATTTATTATACCCTGCTCCACACTGTGGAACAGGGTATTATAAGTTAGTGCATATGTTTGCAATACCCAGAAGGAGACGAGATAGACACATGGTGTCTTTGGCAAAAATGCTTAGGGTGGGCTCTTGAGTCGATATAGCGATGGCCGTCTGTCCGTGAACACATTTTTGTAATCAAAGTCTAGGTCGCAGTTTTAGTCCAATCGGCTTCAAATTTGGCACAAGTATGTGTTTTGGCTCAGAATAGATTCCTATTGATTTTGGAAGAAATGGGTTCAGATTTAGATATAACTCCCATATATAGCTTTCGCTCGATTTACACTCATATGACCACAGAGGCTAATTTTTTGGTTCGATTTAGTTGAAATTTTGCACAGGGAGTAGAATTAGCATTGTAGCTATGCGTGCCAAATTTGGTTGAAATCGGTTCAGATTTAGATATAGCTCCCATATATAGCTTTCGCCCGATTTACACTCATATGACCACAGAGGCTAATTTTTTGCTCCGATTTAGTTGAAATTTTGCACAGGGAGTAGAATTAGCATTGTAGCTATGCGTGCAAAATTTGGTTGAAATCGGTTCAGATTTAGATATAGCTCCAATATATAGCTTTCGGCCGATTTACACTCATATGACCACAGAGGCCAATTTTTTGGTCTGATTTAGTTGAAATTTTGAACAGGGAGTGGAATTAGCATTATAGCTATGCGTGCCAAATTTGGTTGAAATCGGTTCAGATTTAGATATATCTCCCATATATAGCTTTCGCCCGATTTACACTCATATGACCACAGAGGCCAATTTTTAACTCCGATTTAGTTGAAATTTTGCACAGGGAGTAGGATTAGCATTGTTGCTATGCGTGCCAAATTTGGTTGAAATCGGTTCAGATTTAGATATAGCTCCCATATATAGCTCTCGCCCGATTTACACTCATATGACCACAGAGGCCAATTTTTAACTCCGATTTAGTTGAAATTTTGCACAGGGAGGAGAATAAGCATTGTTGCTATGCGTGCCAAATTTGGTTGAAATCGGTTCAGATTTATATATAGCTCCCATATATATGTTTTTCTGATTTCGACAAAAATGGTCAAAATACCAACATTTTCCTAGTAAAATCGCCACTGCTCAGTCGAAATGTTGTAAAAATGACTCTAATTTCCCTAAACTTCTAATACATATATATATCGAGCGATAAATCATAAATAAACTCTTTCGAAGTTTCCTTAAAATTGCTTCAGATTCAAACGTTTCCCATATTTTTTTACTAACATTGTGTTCCACCCTAGTGCATTAGCCGACTTAAATTTTGAGTCTATAGATTTTGTAGAAGTCTATCAAATTCTTCCAGATCGAGTGATATTTAAATGTATGTATTTGGGACAAACCTTTATATATAGCCCCCAACACATTTGACGGATGTATATGGTATCGAAAATTTAGATCCACAAAGTGGTGCAGGGTATAATATAGTCGGCCCCGCCCGACTTTAGACTTTCCTTACTTGTTATGAAATAAAACATTAATTGAACCTAAAAGTTCAGTCTATAAATTTTCAGCTAGGGGGGCTATAGCCCCCCCTAGGAAAATTGTCTAACTACGCTAATGCCTTAATTATTTCTATGTTCGGTTCCAAAGATTTTGTACACTAATGATTTTGGTATTGATTCAGAGTCAAATTTGAATATATTCGTTTTTTCAGCTTTTTCTTCATGAGCTATCGCAGTGCTTTAAAAACGTGCTAACGCAACTTAAATTTCCAAATTCAGACTCGACTTTAAGTAGAAATTATTCTGTGTATACGCACTCTTAGAAAAATATGTTTTTCATATGTTCCGATATAAACAAAATGTGTTTCGGGTACAATTTTAAAACACAATATATTTAAGTGCAAACATGTAATGTTCCTAAACTAACACTAAATGTTTGGGACATCTATGTTAATATGTTAGAATATATTATGTTTGGGGCATGAATGTTTCATAAAAATCATATGTGTGAATGCAAACATATATAAATTTACAAATTTCGACTAAACATACATATGTTGTGATATTTTATTCAAAGCGACAGAGAGAGTATAGAGAAAGAAATAGAGATGGGAACCGGGAGAGTTGACAAAAGACTCCACGTTCTTCTTTTGTTTGAGTTTTTGAATACCAAATTTTAAAGTTTTGTACCAAAAACAGTTTTTTGTTACAAAATTGTTATTTTTGCTTTAAAAAAATAATATTTTATCCAAAAATCAGTCAATTTCGTTTATATCAAGCACTGTTACTGACTATAAATCTTTAATAACCCACATTTCAAAGTTTTAAAGTTAAATTAAAGAAAAGTGATCGGTCGGAGCAGGGATTGAACCCACGACCCTTTGCATGCAAGGCAGACATGCTAACCACTGCTCCACGTGGCAAACAAATGTATGTTTCTGTTAAATAATGTTATGTTTGCATGGGCTCGTGGGCGCTGCAAACTATGCTATATAAATGTAACTTATAACGATAATTATTTGCTGGTGACTATAACAGTTACGTAGCCCAGTGGATAGTGTGTTGGCTTACAAACTGTATGGTCCTCGGTTCGATTCTCCGTGCAGACGGGAGGTAAAATTTAAAAAATTTATAAAAGTGAATAATTTCTTCAACATTATTTGTATTACAGAAAAAGGTGCCAAGAATTAAAATATTTCGTGGAAGTGAAAATAACGAGTATGTTAGGGAATAAGCACAATCGTCTTTGGGAAAAATTCTTCCAAGCATACAATATTTTTGGGCTCAAAATGCTTCCAAACATATAATATGTTCACATAAAACAAACATATTAATGTTTCGGCAGTATCCAATAATATATATGCTTCCTGCAAAATATGTTTGGAACATATGTTAAAGAAGCGATTTTTTTTGAGGGTGCGTTTGTAAAATAAAATGTTAAAAACCCTCTTCTATTTTTGAACGCTATTTTGGTTTGTGGTCAAGATACAAAAACTCCACAAATTTAAAGACTATTTAATTAATTTTAAGAATTTTTTAGAATTGACCCTAGCCTTCTTTCATGAAAAGATACCCATTTTTACGTTGAATCACTTAACTATATATAAAACCATTTTATCGGCTTTTTGAAAACAGTTTATAACACATAAGAGAAATTCACAAATGCTATTGTTACGAATTTGATAATTATAGATTTAAGTTTATTTAAATTAGTTTCCGTTAATTTCAAATTTCAAATTGTAACGATAAAATTTCGCTATCACTTGTTGGAATCATCTATTCATTTTCTAGTATTTTCCTAAATTTCTTTTATGTTCTTTTGTTTACTTATTTTCAAATCGAAATGGTAGTTCTTACTCTCTCATAGAATAACAACCAGGGATGGAAAATGCAGTACTATAGTACTTTTTTCAATACTTTTTCATCCCGGTCAGTACCGTAGTACCCCCGCGAATGATTTGTGTAGACATTTTTGAGTCGATATCAGATTTATGGTACAATAGCTTTGACAAAATATTTTAATAGTTTTAGAAAGTCTTTATCAACCTTATTTGCTAATAGTCTTTTACAAATATGGCAAAACAAACATGTTCATGTGGGAAGAAAATCTCGATTTTGTAAAAGACATAGTCAAAAACCGGATTTTATTGAACTTCAAGAATGTTTTAGTCGAAAAAAGAATGTGATTCTATATTATCGATTTTTTATTTCGGTAGCAAATGTTGTCAAAATTTTATTTATATATATATATATATATATATATATATATATATATATATATATATATATATATATATATATATATATATATATATATATATATATATATATATATATATATAATTTTTGCAAAATTTTATTTTTATAGAAAATTTTGTCAAAAATTTATTTCAATTGAAAATTTTGTACAAATTTTATTTCTATAGGAAATTTTTGCAAAATTTTATTTCTTTAGAAAAAATTTTGCAACATTTTTTTTCTACAGATTTTTTTTGCAAAATTTTATTTCTATAGAAAATTTTTGCAAAATTTTATTTATATAGACAATTTTTTCAAACTTTTATTTTCTTTAAAATTTAGTCTCTTGACAATAATTTTCCAGTGAAATTTTTGTTGAAATTTAGTAAAAAGTACCTTTCCGCTCAAAAAATACCTTTTTTGTACTTTCTTAAAAATTGTATTTTCCATCCCTGATAACAACCCCGTTTCTTTGTTATTTTGCATTCTCATTTCATCTCATTGTTGTTGTAGTAATGCGAGCATATATCTATGTGAGTGTATATGTGTTTGGCAGCCACCAGATGATCCTTCTAGCGTTGTCAAAGAATGTTCTGGCGTTGCCAGAATATTGTAGCGCTCGCATGCTGCTAACGAGTCAGTCTTAATTAAAGCGTCAAACGAATAACATCAGTGTGAACGAATTGTAAAGTGAAGTCATAGTAAGTAAATTGTAGATTAACGTTATTGAAACGAACAGTATTTTAATTGTCGGGTAATTAAAAACGCCTAAATATAAAAACGTAACACTATTATAACCAAAATTCGCGTTCGTATTTTAAAGACATGAAATCTTTGGCCTCATGACAATATTTTTTCAGTGTACAAAGCAATTCACATCTACTATATTAATTAAGTAATATCATAATAACTTTAGAATACGTATTAAATATAATAACATAAAAAGGATAAACGAGTCAAATGCTATTATTCCTAATATTCCTAATAATTTACTGACAGTTTATATAAGGAATTTGTATGGTAATAGTAGATTTAAAGTTTACGATAACTTTTATGAATACGAGGAAAAAACTTTACAACAATGTGTATTTGCTGCAAAAATGCCCGCATAATGGCTGGGATAATTATTAAGGCTTCATTTGAGCTTTGAAATAAGCGGAAAACCTTATTCTGGCAGCAAGACTTAGATAAAAACGAAGTTTTATCCATATTTCAATAGGAACATGTCGAAAATAAGAAATAGCTAAAAGGGTCATGAAAAAAAAAAGCCAGAAAAACAGCTAAAAGCTAAATGCATTTTTTTCCCGCTAAACGTCTTCAAAAAAAGCCAAATCTAGCGGGAAAAGAGCTAAAATGGCAACGCTGGTGGAGGGTATAAAAATATATATGAAGACGATTATATTTTTATCAAGTCTTGTCAAACTATGGATGGAAAATATCCAAGGCATTGATTTCGAAAAATTTTATATTTCTAAAATAATTAATTCAAAAAAGTAACCGTGAAAACAAGCTGGTTTTCAGCTTGAATTCTGAATATAGTACCTGCCTATAAATTTAAAGCAACATTTCATATTTTTTTTTTGTATAAAATAATTTTATTTTGAAGTTTTTCTTTTATTTGTCACAATTGTCAGTTGAACAATGGCGTAGCTAGCAACGTTCTCCTAAAGGCCGGTACTTTGTTCCGTTTTCGCGTTGAAACTCCATACAAAACCAAAAAATTCGAAAAACTAGCGAAATTTTGTCCATTTGTGGTACTTTGTTATACCCTAAACCACATAGTGGTCAGGGTATAATAAGTTTGATCGGCCAAAAAATGTGCCTACCAGAAATATTGATTTTAGACCCCATAAAATATATACCGATCGACTCAGAATCACCTCCTGAGTCGATCTAGCGCTTGGTGTCCGTCCGTCCGTCTGTCCATGTATTTGTTGTTCACAGGATTCCGGTCGCAATTATTAACCGATTTTGATGAAATTTGGTACAGGGAGTTTTTTGGGCACAAGGACGAAAGCTATTGAATTTGGAAGAAATCGGATCAAATTTAGATATAGCTCCCATATATATGTATCGCCCGATTTCGATAAATGGGGTCACGTTGCGCGTTTTTTCAAACGGATCGTCACCAAATTTGGCAAAAGGTAATCTTTTCCATCGCCCTTCAAGTCTGCAAAATTTCATTCAAATCAGTTCAGATTTAGATATAGCTCTCATATATATGTATCGCCCGATTTTCCCAAATTTGGCCATAAATCCCTTATTTATCAACCGATCTTACCCAAATTTGGCTAAATGTAGTCTTCTACAGCACTAACTATGTGTGCAAAATCATCGAAATCGGTTCAGATTTAGATATAGCTCCCATATATATGTATAGCCCGATTTTTTCAAATCTGGCCTTAGAATCCTTATTTATTAACCGATCTTACTAAAAGTTGGCTAGATCCAGTCCTCTATAGTACTAACTATATGTGCAAAATTTCATCAAAATCGGTTCAGATGTAGATATAGCACCCATATATGTATCACCCGATTTTGAAAAATTCGCCCCTAATAACATTATGTTTGACCATACAGGCCTCATTTCTTAACTGATCTTACTCAAATCTTGCACAAGGTAACCTTTTGTGGTATTAATCAAACCCGCAAAATATTATGCACATTTGTTCAGATTTAGATATAGCTTCCATATATATGCATCGCTCGATTTTCCCAAATTTGGCCATAGTACTCTTATTTATTTACCAATGTTACTCAAATTTCAAATTTTGATGTACTAGCCGATCGTACTTATACGTACCCTTAGCTCTTACATAAGAATAATGCTCGATTTTTACAAATTTGGATTTATTACCCACACTAATTTAACTATTTTCTCTTTTTTAATAATGGGCTCAATATTAGTGGCATACTAACTCCGTAGGCGCAATATCAGCACAGCCAGTGTTGCTAGAAGTAGAGGAAATTCCCTATATGTAGGGTTTTTCTAATACTTAGCGTCTTGTAGGGACGTAGGGCCACAATGTAGGACATTTTCACTCAACACAATTTGTAATAATTTATACATTTTGGTGGCTCTAGAGGAGGAAATTAGAAGCCGGCAAGGCTTGATCTTTAACAATGTGTGGTAAACTTTATTCCTGTAGAGAATTTTGTCAACATTTTATTTCTATAGAACATTTTGTCAAAATTGAATTCTATAGAAATATTTTTCAAAATATTATTTCTATAAAAAATGTTCTCAAAATTTTATTTCTGTGGAATTTTTTCTCAAAATTTTATTTGTATAGAATTTATTGTCAAAATTTTATTTCTATAGAAAAATTTCTCACAAAAATTTGTTTATAGAAACTTTTTCCAAAATTTTATTTTTATAGAGATTTAACAAAAAAGGTTTCCAATTTGGGTAGAATTCTACCAACTGTGGCAACC
Source organism: Haematobia irritans (assembly GCF_050003625.1). NCBI lineage: Eukaryota > Metazoa > Arthropoda > Insecta > Diptera > Muscidae > Haematobia > Haematobia irritans. The sequence continues at coordinate 151,810,082 of NC_134400.1, read as the reverse complement.
GTGGTGGTAATACAAATTTATATTCTAAGTTATATACGTTGCATACTCATGTTTTAAGATAATAAAGTACTTAGAACCATTTTTGTTTTGTAAATTTGTTTTTGTCCTTGTAGGGTAAACCGAACATTTTCACTGGCAACATTGACTATGAGCTATAGTCAGATTGACACAAAGCTCCCATAGACATGTAAATATGCAACTGCGGTTTATCTCCCAGACCTATATGTTACCCCACAAATGCTTATGATTACTAATTCTATAATGGTGGTTTAGAGTATGATATAGTCGGCCCCGCCCGACTTTCTACTTTACTTACTTGTTTAATAATGGACTCAATATTAGTGGCATACTAACTCCGTAGGTGCAATATCAACACAGCCAGTGTTGGTAGAAGTAGGGGAAATTCCCTATATGTAGGGTTTTTCTAATATTTAGCGTCTAGTAGGGACGTAGGACCACAATGTAGGACATTTTCACTCAACACAATTTGTAATAATTTTTACATTTTGGTGGCTCTACACTCATAGAAAAAAGTCTGCTAAAAACAGCAGTCGATGTCTGCTGTTATATTTTTGTACTTCAGGGACAAATGAACAACAATTTATAAAATTTTTAGGTTATAAATTTTTCCCCAAAGCATATTTAAGAACCAAAAGTAGTTTTTGGTATATTTTTGCACCGTAATATACTTACAAGCTCCTAAATACGATCAGCAAACATTTTGTTTGCTGTTATGCCTCAATTCGATAAATATTCAGATTTTTGGTCACATACTATAGATATTCATAAAATATTGTTTTAATTATGTTAGGATAGCTCCTAAGTTGACATTTTTATTTCTTTTAGCCAAAATAAAACATGTTTTAGTGTAATTGAACTGTAAAAATAGCAGGAAATGTTTGCTATTTCAGCAAACAGTGACTGCTGTACCTTTTTCAGCAGACTTTCTGCTGTTTTAGCAGACTTTTCTGCTGTCCCTACTAACAAATTTCTTTGGGTGTAGAGGAGGAAATTAGAAGCCGGCAAGGCTTGATAGGACATTTTCACTCAACACAATTTGTAATAATTTATACATTTTGGTGGCTCTAGAGGAGGAAATTAGAAGCCGGCAAGGCTTGATCTTTAACAATGTGTGGTAAACTTTATTCCTGTAGAGAATTTTGTCAACATTTTATTTCTATAAAACATTTTGTCAAAATTGAATTCTATAGAAATATTTTTCAAAATATTATTTCTATAAAAAATGTTCTCAAAATTTTATTTCTGTGAAATGTTTTCTCAAAATTTTATTTCTATAGAATTTTTTGTCAAAATTTTATTTCTATAGAAAAATTTCTCACAAAAATTTGTTTATAGAAACTTTTTCCAAAAATTTTATTTTTATAGAGATTTAACAAAAAGATTACTAATTTGGGTAGAATTCTACCAACTGTGGCAACCGTGGTGGTAATACAAATTTATATTCTAAGTTATATACGTTGCATATTCATGTTTTAAGATAATAAAGTACTTAGAACCATTTTTGTTTTGTAATTTTTTTAAAATTTAACGAATAATATAGTAGGGAAATTGTTTGGGAATGTATGGGAAAGTACACGGATGAAAAAGCCTGTTTTTCATATGTTTGGCTATAAACATTATATGTTTGGAACACAAATTTTTAAACACAATATTTTTGAGTGCAAGCATATAATGTTCATAAACTAGCATAACATGTTTGGGACATATATGTTAATATGTTAGAACATATTATGTTTGGGACATAAAATGTTTGTAAATATAATATGCTTGGATGCAAACATATATTAATTTAGAAATAGCCTATAAACATATATGTGTTTAGTAGCTTGGAGCGCTATTTAACAGGGAGCGATATTGAATTAAGTTGGTGGTTGTTGCTTGTTATTACAAAATTAACATTTTATTTTTCCTTGGGCAATTGATCAGCTACTTCTTTGATCCTTACAAACTGTGTGGTCCGCTGTTCGAATCCCCGTCCGGCAAAACGTAAAATTAAAATAAAAAAAAAATCATACAATTGAATAATTTCTTCTACAATGTTTGTAAAGCGTGATTTGTTAAGAGCTTGATAACTTTTTAAAAAAAAAAAACGCATAAAATTTGCAAAATCTCATCGGTTCTTTATTTGAAACGTTAGATTGGTCCATGACATTTACTTTTTGAAGATAATTTCATTTAAATGTTGACCGCGGCTGCGTCTTAGGTGGTCCATTCGGAAAGTCCAATTTTGGGCAACTTTTTCGAGCATTTCGGCCGGAATAGCCCGAATTTCTTCGGAAATGTTGTCTTCCAAAGCTGGAATAGTTGCTGGCTTATTTCTGTAGACTTTAGACTTGACGTAGCCCCACAAAAATAGTCTAAAGGCGTCAAATCGCATGATCTTGGTGGCCAACTTACCGGTCCATTTCTTGAGATGAATTGTTCTCCGAAGTTTTCCCTCAAAATGGCCATAGAATCGCGAGCTGTGTGGCATGTAGCGCCATCTTGTTGAAACCACATGTCAACCAAGTTCAGTTCTTCCATTTTTGGCAACAAAAAGTTTGTTAGCATCGAACGATAGCGATCGCCATTCACCGTAACGTTGCGTCCAACAGCATCTTTGAAAAAATACGGTCCAATGATTCCACCAGCGTACAAACCACACCAAACAGTGCATTTTTCGGGATGCATGGGCAGTTCTTGAACGGCTTCTGGTTGCTCTTCACTCCAAATGCGGCAATTTTGCTTATTTACGTAGCCATTCAACCAGAAATGAGCCTCATCGCTGAACAAAATTTGTCGATAAAAAAGCGGATTTTCTGCCACTGATTTTGGTAATAAAATTCAATGATTTGCAAGCGTTGCTCGTTAGTAAGTCTATTCATGATGAAATGTCAAAGCATACTGAGCATCTTTCTCTTTGACACCATGTCTGAAATCCCACGTGATCTGTTAAATACTAATGCATGAAAATCCTAACCTCAAAAGAATCACCCTTTATTACAGAAAGAGGTGCTAAGAACTAAAAAATCTCGTGGAAGTGAGAAAGATGTGGGGGAATATACAATTGGGCAGAAACAAAATTTTGAGCATTCAGGTCGAAAACCTATGTTGTTAGCACCTATATTACCTGTTTATTTTCATAATTCATTATGATTGTAAATATATAAATAAATAAATAAATAAAATTTTGAGCACAATATTGCTTGGGAGAATTTTTTTTAAGCATATAATATTTTTGGGTGCAAAATGCTTCCAAACATATTATATGTTCACATAATAACATATTGTTTTTTGGAAGACAACATTATTGAATTTGGATGCAAAAATACAAAATGTTTGGAACTTAGACTACCCAAACATATATTGTTTAGACCAATATGCTTTCAAACATATTATATATTGGAAGAGATCAAACATATAAATGTTTGGGCAATACCCAAAAATATATATGCTTGAAGCAAAATATGTTTGGGAGTATATGTTACAGAAGCGATTTTTTGTGAGCGTGTAGGGATCTTTTTTTGTCCTTGTAGGGTAAACCGAACATTTTCCATGGCAACATTGACTATGAGTTATTGTCAGATTGACACAAAGCACCCATAGACATGTACCCCTTAATTTTCTTAAATATGCAACTGCGGTTTATCTCCCAGACCTATATATATGTTACCCCAATCTGTATCCTAAAATATTGTTATTTACAAGCCACATGAAAAAAATAAAATACCAAAGCGATCAATTATAATTGGTCGCAACGGCTACATATCATTATGGCGATGCGATAGTTAATACCATAGTAATACCGCATGTAAATGATTTGATATAAAGTGGTATCAAAATTAAAAGGTAACGTGAATCAATTTGTTAATACCAAACGGTAATGGCCACATACCGCCTTTCTACCAGTGTAGATGTTGGTTGCTAGTTTATTACGGAAACACAACTCCATGTTATAACATACTTTGTTTTATCAATCGATCAGATTACATTTTTAAATAATAATCCGATCCACTTTTTTATTATAAATGCACAAAAATCTTATTTCTTAATTTACATTGCAAATGGCGCCATGTTATGAAAATACTGACTGATCGATTTACGTCAGTCTTTCAAATCGAAAAAAAAAACAAAGTATCACAAATGGAAAAAAAAATTCGCTAGTTTTTCGCATTTGTTGGTTTTGTATGGAGTTTCAACGCGAAAACCGAACTGAGTACCGGCCTTAATGCTTAGTACTAAGTTCGTTTCTGCGAAAAACGAATATCTTCATATATCTCCGTAAATAGGGTCTCAATCCCAGGAATGTTAACTTATTTATGCGAAATAATATGCCTGCCTATTTTTTCGTGCGAAAAATCCAGAGTTGTATAAATATGTGTCTGAAAATGCTCAAAACAAAGATTTCGCATTTATTCCACGCTAACGTTTTTTTATATGGAGTATAACAGTTTTTCGTGCGAAAACGTGATCTTAGTACTAGGCTTAAGGGGTGAAAGCTACAATGTCCCTGCCAGCATTTCAAAGTTCCATTTTCATCCTCATCGCTACTCGTAAGTGACACTACAAGAATCGCCAACTGTGATGGGGAAGGAGGAATTAAAAAGTATGAAATATACACGAAAGTTTTTTGCCATCACTATTGTTACAAGAGCCATTTTGTGAAACACTAAGCGCAAATAGCTTATTGTAATTTATTTAAATAAAAACGAAATTGAAGTGCTGAAAACATATTTATTACGCTTAGACTTGTGAAAGGTACATTGGTGAACAATTTTGTGACTTTCCAAATGGGGGTAAAGTGATAGTTTTTCAGATATATTTCCAGACACGCTGCCTCCATCGAGAATAACCACTGTCTGATAGATGCTGCAACATATAACTTATTACTTGTAACTCAATATCATTCTTTTATTAATGAAAAAAAATTATGTTAAATGTGATTCGATAGTTGTATAAATGTTATATTTATAAGAATTTATAAAAGTTTAATCAAACTAATAAACATCAAAACAATCGTGATTCTTTTACAATTATCTTAAAATTCACTTTTTCTGACAATTTGAACGGGCTTTTATTGCCGTCGTTCTAAATTTATCTAAAAAGGCACCTAATAATTGCACTCATGCGACACTTTTTTGTAGTAACTTGTCATGGTACAACTTCTTAATGACGGCACTTTTGCGAGGAGTTTTGGGTATCGTATACGACTGTTTTCGACGTAGTGGGCAAGGCCGTAGCCAGGATTTTAATTCGGGGGGGGGTTCAACTTTAAAAAAAATATTCATATAATCTCATGTGTAGAAAATTTTATTTATGCATACAATATACAATATTTTTATACCCACCACCATAGAATGGTGACGGGGGTATAATAAGTTTGCCATTCCGTTTGTAACACATCGAAATATCGATTTCCGACTATATAATGTATATATATATTCTTGATCAGGGAGAAATTCTAAGACGATATAACGATGTCCGTCTGTCTGTCTGTCTGTCTGTTGTAGTCACGCTACAGTCTTCAATAATGAAGCGATCGTACTGAAATTTTGCACAAACTCGTCTTTTGTCTGCAGGCAGGTCAAGTTCGAAGATGGGCTTATCGGTCCAGGTTTTGATATAGTCCCCATATAAACCGACCTCCCGATTTGGGGTCTTGGGCTTATAGAAATCGTAGTTTTTATCCAATTTGCCTGAAATTTGAAACCTAAAGGTATTTTATGACCATAAAGAGGTGTGCCAAAAATGGTGATTATCGGTCCATGTTTTGGTATAGCCCCCACATAGACCGATCTCCCGATTTTATTTCTTGGGCTTATAGAAACCGCAGTTTTTATTCAATTTACCTGAAATTGGAAATCTAGAGGTATTGTAGGACCAAAAATACGTGTGCCAAAAATTGTGAGTATCTTTCATATTTTGGTATAGCCCCAATATAGACCGATCTCCCGATTTTACTTCTTGGGATTATAGAAACCGCAGTTTTTATTCAATTTACCTGAAATTGGAAATCTAGAGGTATTGTAGGACCACAAATACGTGTGCCAAAAATTGTGAGTATCGGTCCATGTTTTGGTATGGTCCCCATATAAAACGACCTCCCGATTTGGGGTCTTGGGCTTATAGAAACCGTAGTTTTTATCCAATTTGTCTGAAATTGGAAATCTAGAGGTATTTTAGGGCCATAAAGAGGTGTGCCGAAAACGGTGAGTATCGGTCCATATTTTAGTATAGCCCCCATAAGAACGATCTCCCGATTTAACTCCTTAGGTTTCTAGAAACCGTAGTTTTTATCTGATTTGCCTGAAATTGTAAATATTCTGGTATTTTAGGCTCACAAAAACGTGTATCGAATGAAGTTTTTATCGATCCATTTGGTAATGCTTCCATATAGACCGACTTCACTTCTTGAGGGTGTAGAAGGCGCACTGATCATGAAAATTGCTTGAAACTCAATGTAAAATTTCCAGATTTTACTTCTACAGATTTAAGATTTCAAATCAAGACTTTATTTTATAATTTTCTTGCACACTTACAAGAGATGTTAATGATTCCTCTAAAACTCAAACAAAAATGGTTCTTATAAATCCAGAATCTGATATAGTCCTCATAGGTGAAATCTTTAAATTTATCTTCGGGAATATCCTCAAGTCCTCAAGCCCTCCTGAAATTTCAAAGGAAACCCTAATATTTGGTTCATGGTGGTGGGTATTTAAGATTCGGCCCGGCCGAACTTAGTGCTGTATATACTTGTTATAATATTAAATTGAGCCGACGGACTTTTTGGGCAGCAAATAAATCAATGACTTCTTCAGTCGGCACATTTATTCGGCGATGAACCGACATTAATGCCAATCCGTTGGGTCTACTCTCGCTAGTCGAATTTCTAAGATACGTCTTTAATCTCTTCATTGTTGAAAATGAATGTTCGGATGAGCACGTAGTAACTGCAGGGATGGAAAATGCAGTACTATAGTACTTTTTTCAAACCTTTTTCACCCCGGTCAGTATCGTAGTACCCCCGGGAATGATTTAGTACCTTTTGTGTAGACATTTTTGAGTCGATATCAGATTTATGGTACAATAGCTTTGACAAAATATTTTAATATTTTGAGAAAGTCTTTATCAACCTTATTTGCTAATAGTCTTTTACAAATATGGCAAAACAGACATGTTCATGTGGGAAGAAAATCTCGATTTTGTAAAATACATAGTCAAAAACAGGATTTTATTGAACTTCAAGAAAGTTTTAGTCGAAAAAAGAATTCGATTCTATATTATCGATTTTTTATTTCGGTAGAAATAGTTGTCAACATTTTATTTCTATATAGAATTTTTGCAAAATTTTATTTTTATAGAAAATTTTGTCAAAATTTTATTTCAATTGAAAATTTTGTAAAAATTTTATTTCTATAGGAAATTTTTGCAAAATTTTATTTCTATAGAAAATTTTGTCAAAATTTTATTTTCTTTAAAATTCAGTCTCTTGACAATAATCTTCCAGTGAAATTTTTGTTGAAATTTAGTAAAAAGTACCTTTCCGCTCAAAAAATACCTTTTTTGTACTTTCTTAAAAATTGTATTTTCCATCCCTGAGTAACTAGCAAAGTGACCAAAATTTTTAAAAGAATATGCACGTTTGGAAAAATCTCTTTATTGCTTCCATCGCTGAATTAGGCAGGTTCTTTTCGCAGGTTTTGCGCCATTTCATTTACACATGTGTGTTTGGCTGTTTCGTTGTTGTTGCTATGGTCAAACAAAGCGAGTCGTGTTCACAAAAAGAACAACAACACACATAAAAAGCAGAAATACATTTTCCAAAAATTAATTGCCTGTTTATGAAACACAAAATCGACTCGAGACGAATCGTTCGTCTAGATTGATACTAAAATAACTTTAGATATATTTTCTAGAAAAGTCTGAATTTTGTCCTGAACTCATTATTTATGATTTACTATCTAACACCGAAGCAATTGGGATTCAACAGACCCTGGTTTTCAAGATATCAATATGTGATTTTTGGCGAATCGTTCGTCTGGAGGCGAACGAAAATTCCACGAACAGGCAGTAAATTTGTGGTTCGAGAACAAAAATAATTTGTTTTTTTTTTCGACCGTCGTTTGACTGGCTTTTCAACTAGTATTCTATGATTTGTGCAAGTTTTATAGGTAAGCGTTTTTCAAAATAAAACCTCCAGCTTTTCTTCAACATCTTCGATAAGATTTTTCTATGCAGCTAAAAATATATGTTTATTTATTTAAAAATATTCATTCATTTCGGGGGGGGGTTTGATCCCCCTCATCCCCCCCCCCCCTGAATACGGCCTTGGTGGTGGGGATTCTCAGAAGCGCCGTCAAATTCAAAAAATGTTGGCAGGGGTAAGGTACCTCAAAAAGAGAAACAATTAATTCGTGTAGATGGAAAGAAACCGGAATATTTAATTCAACGATATATAATCATAGTTTGAAGAAATATTGCATGGTATTTAGTAAGGGGAGATGAACCCATAAAACCCTTTTCTATTCGGCGTCTTGAAAGTAGATATTGATAAAGTGGAACAATATGTATTTACACCCACTGCATACTGAAATACAATATGTCTGCCCTATTATAAACTCGATTACCCTTCAACATGTATTAGTTTTGCTGACATAAATACAAATTTTAAACTAAGGGCTATCGTAACACAATGAAAACAGTATATTAAGAATATGTCTTGTATTTACTCAAAAGTCTTAATATATCTCATAACTGCAAACCAAATGTTTGCTGGTCGCACATAATTTCTCAAAAATACTTTGGATTAATAGTTAAAACTCATTTAAGACAAAGTGATTAGCGGGTAATCCATTGAAAAATGCTTGAAAGCGTCTTGAATATAAATATTTTTCCAATGCTATTTATTTTATATGCCATGCCTAATAACGGCGTCATTATGAATCCATTATATTACCGCCGTTCTCAATATTTGACCATGGCTGAACAGCCATGTATTTGACATAACTTCAATTGATGTTCGACTCTGTAGTCTGCACACATACACACAACGATACAACGGAGCAAAGTTTTATACCATTTGATTAATTAAGAAAAAACAACAATTTAGCGGATAAAAGTGCAATTTTGGATATATTTAAGTTAAAATTTATATTAATTCGATCAAAAAAATTAATTATATGTGATTTAAAATAAACTCATTGTTAAAAACTTGGTTTTCATAAAGCAAAAATTGTAAAAACAAAAAAAAAAAAATTAAAAGAGCCCTCAAACTCATCATATACACTGATACAAAATTGGCCTAATATATTAAATACAGCAAATCGGTAAAACTTCGTATATATTTTTTGGATATTTCGAAAGTAAAAATATTATTAAAATTGTTTAACAAAAAGAAATCTGGTTGTATTGTGCAAAATACGTCATTCATTCATTGCTGCTGTGTCATCAAAGCATAAAGCAAAAGAAGAAAAAAGTTTATTGCTGCACATTACGAGTGGGGCAACTACACGTACACACAACCAACGTAAAAACAAGGAGAAAGAAAGCCAAAAGCAGTCATAGTAATCGCTATCGAAGAAGAAAGAAGCGTAGTACTCGTTTGGTCGGACGCAGAAGAAAGTTAAATATAATTTGTGCTTTTAATTTAAACAATTGTGGCAAACATCGTTACTTTTATTCGTTATTTGGATTATTGTGTGTAGGCTGGAAAAGGCCTGTCTGTGTTTTTTTTTACCTGTACCACATGTACTACATTTCATTTTCACCATTCCCAAATAGTCAAATACTCGACGACGAAGTTTGTTGGTCAGATTTGCTTGCTGACTAAGTCTGCCATCAATTACCAATAACAAAATTTGTGTACAACCACTGCCGCTCTACCTCCGTTGCCCCGGCTCAACAATACCAGACCATCCAACAGCAGTTTAAAGGGGATTAGCGGAGTCCAAACACTTCAAAGAGTCGCTTGGTTATTTTTTGTCTCGTGACGTTCCTCGTCCCCGTCACTGTCACCATTATTGTTGTTTTTGTTTGGTCGTTGTTCGTCCAAATATATATTCTTGCTCTTCTTGTTGTTGTTTCCTCCCCACCATTGTTGCACATTCCCAGTTGAGTTTGGTTTATTGAGTTCATCAGCCAGCCAGTAAATCAACCAGAAACATTCAAAAACATTACAGCGACGAAAAAATCAATATCTTTATATTTAATTATACAGACTTACAGGTGAGTTCCATTGTTATATTGTAAACAGATACGAACAAATATAATCTTGTTAATTAATATTTTTGGTTTACATGTATTTTTGTTTAAGATTATTGCTATAGTGTAGTGAGTATGTATGTGTATGTGGTTTTGTGTTTGTTGCTCAATCTTCAGTTACAGTGCTTCTCAATAGTTATATGGTTTATTATTGTGCCTTCATTTCTCCAATCAAGAAAAAAAAAAACACCCACCATCCCCTTGAGTATCTTTTGTTTTGGGTGGATGGGGTTTGTTTGTTTTCATTGTGCTTTGTATATTTCTTTATAGTTTTCATCTCCTTGCCGTTTTCCGTCTCCCATACACCCCAGCCCCTTTTACACTGAATATTTCTCTTCTCAATCTTCTCTTTATTTTGTTTATAAATTTTTATAACCGGAAACAAGTTCATATTCTCAGCACTTGTATACCGTACCCCTCTTCATCGGCAAATTCCAATTCATCTTGCCTTTGAATAATAAGCAGATTCTCTTTTGATTGCCTATTTTCGTTAGTTAGCAATTACGGAGAAATTGAAAAGTTTTTTTTTCCTAATTCCATTCTTGTATTCTAATATGCAAGCCTATAGAATGAGGTGACGGCGGGAATACATGTTGTCTTCCTGATTTGTGACTAGGGTTTTCTTTTTCCCGGGAAATCGGGAATTATTTTCGAATTTCCCGGGATGCCGGTCAAAGGGAAACCTGCTTTGATGTGGAATACATTTAGATATTTGAATAAATTAGAAATAGCCTAAAGCTACGGTTATAAGGCGTTCTCTGGACAAGGCAACTACTACGACTTTGTACCATAGTTATTCACATTACACTTCCAAAATCCACTTTAACTAGATTTCAACTGTCATTTGCCATATAAAACCCTCCCTCTATTATACATAAAATTATTGTAAAGAAAATTTCCCGAGAATTCCCGCACTTCATTCCCGGGAAAGCGGGAGCAAAAAAATAGCAATTTCCCGGGAATTCCCGGGATCCCGTTCCCGGGAAAAACCAGGGCTGTGGAGTCGAGTCAATTTTACTCGACTCGGCTCCGACTCCAGCATTTCTTATAAGCCTCGACTCCGACTCCGGAGTCGACTCCAGGTGGTGTACCTAAATATCATTTTAACAGTATTCCAATTGTAATTTTAAGGTGTAGTGTTCCAAAAATAGGTGTAGTGTTCCAAAAATATTCTATGTTAGGTTAGGTTAGGTTAGGTGGCAGCCCGATGTATCAGGCTCACTTAGACTATTCAGTCCATTGTGATACCACATTGGTGAACTTCTCTCTTATCACTGAGTGCTGCCCGATTCCATGTTAAGCTCAATGACAAGGGACCTCCTTTTTATAGCCGAGTCCGAACGGCGTTCCACATTGCAGTGAAACCACTTAGAGAAATTTTGAGACCTTCAGAAATGTCACCAGCATTACTGAGGTGGGATAATCCACCGCTGAAAAACTTTTTGGTGTTCGGTCGAAGCAGGAATCGAACCCACGACCTTGTGTATGCAAGGCGGGCATGCTAACCATTGCACCACGGTGGCTCCCCAAATATTCTATGTTGCCCTATGTGTTTATATGTCCAAAAGAACTCTAATTTTAATTTTTGATATGACTCGACGACAAATCTCAGCATTTTAGGAATGTAAAGAACTCTAAATTTTAATTTCAGGCCAATAAATTAAAATACGACACAAGACTATATAGAGACCACATCAAAGTATGGGTAGATAACAACAATCTCCACACTGAAAAAAACAGTGAACCCACCAGGAAGAAAAGATTTAGTTAATTTTAGAAAATTTTTAATATTTTTAGAAAATTTTAACTAAATAGTATTACAAACGCTGACATCACGCCGATATCAAACAAAAAAAAATAAGTCAATATTTTTCGACAAATTCAAGAAAATTTTTAGTAAAATCAAGGACGAATTTGTAGTAAAATTTACAAATTTTAAGAAATAATGAACTATTTGGTGAGAAGTTCGAATTTAGTTAAACTTTTTACTTCATTTGTGTATAATTTTTTCCGTTTTTTAGTTCATTTAACTAACGTACGCAAAAAATTATTATTGTCAACGGAACTTTCTCCATATATAATAATTCCACGAACTAAAACAAAGTTAAATTGGCTTTAGTGAAATAGAGAGTTCACTTTTTTTGAGTGCAGAATATGAATTTATAAAAACACAAAATTTCAAAAAATAATTAGGCTTCCAGATGTTTAAGAAGTAAAAATCTTGGTATTGGTCTATGTAGGTATTTTATAAAAAATAAATCTATATAAAAAAGAACAAGTATTTCAGCAGTAAGTTCGGCCGGGCCGAATCTTAAATACCCACCACCATGAATCAAATATTATAGTTTCCTTTAAAATGTCAGGGGGGTTTGATGACTGATCTTCTCCCAAGCAGAACCGTTCAATTAGTACACTTCCCGAAAGTAAATTTAAAGATTTTACCTTTGAAGACTATATCAGATTTTGGATTTATAAGAACCATTTTTGTTTGAGTTTTAGAGGAATCATTAACATATCTTGTAAGTGTGCAAGCAAATGATGAAATAACGTCTTGATTGGAGATCTAAAATCTGTAGATTTTCACCCCCATTATTTAAATGATTACAAGAAGTAAAATCTGGAAATTTTACATTTAGCAATTTTCATGATCAGTGCGCCTTCTATACACTCAAGAAGTGAAATTGGTCTATATGGAGGCCTTACCATATGGGCCGATAAAAACTATATCCGATACACGATTTTGTGAGTCTACAATACAATTTCAGGCAAATCCGATAAAAACTACGGTTTCTAGAAACCCACGGAGTTAAATCGATAGATCGGTCTTAAGGGTGCTATACTCAAACATGGACCGATAATCACCGTTTTCGGCACACCTCTTTACGGTCCTAAAATATTTTTAGATTTAAAATTTCAGGACAATTGGATAAAAGCTACGGTTTCAAAAATCCCAAACAATAAAATCATTTCAATTTCAGGCAAATTGAACAAGTCCAAAAAGTAAAATCGGGAGATCGGTCTATATGGGCCTATACTAAAACATTGACCGATACTCTCCATTTTCGGCGCACCTCTTCGTAAAATAATTCTAGATTTCAAATTTAGTGCAAATTGGATAAAAACTACGGATTCTAGAAGCCCGAGAAGTGAAAACGGGAGATCGGTCTATATGGGTGCCATACCAAAACATGAACCGATACTCACCATTTTTGGTATACCTCTTTATGGTCCTAAAATAGCTCTAGATTTCAAATTGGATAAAAACTACGGATTCTAAAAGACCATGTAATAAAATCTGGAGATCGGTCTATATGGGGGCTATACGAAAACATGGACCGATACTCACCATTTTTGGCGCACCTCTTTATGGTTCTAAAATACCTCTAAATTTCAAATTTCAGGCAAATTGGATAAAAACTACGGTTTTTATAAGCCCAAGACGCCAAATCGGGAGGTCGGTTTATATGGGGACTATATCAAAACCTGGACCGATATATCCCATCTTCGAACTTGACCTGCCTGCAGAGAAAAGACGAGTTTGTGCAAAATTTCAGCACGATTGCTTCATTATAGAAGGCTGTAGCGTGATTACAACAGACAGACGGACTTGGTTATATCGTCTTAGAATTTCTCCCTGATCAAGAATATATATACTTTATATAGTCGGAAATCGATATTTCGATGTGTTACACACGGAATGACTAACTTATTATACCCCCGTCACCATTCTATGGTGGTGGGTATAAAAATATACAAAAATCAAAATGTCGAGCTAATCAGATTTCTTAAAGCAAATCGGAGATGGGTTTTTATGTAGGTGCTATATCACAAAATTGTTCAGTATGACCAATCTTTGAACTCAACATGCCTGCCAAAAATTCAGAACGTTAGGTTCTACAATTGCCTTAAATTTTGCCTTTATCAAGAGTATATATAGGGTTAAAAATTAATCACCGTGAAATTTCTCCCGTATAAATACAATTTGAATGGCCTGAAATCCAGTACTTTGTTTTTCATTGTTCGATTAAAAACACCAATCGAATCTAAAATGTCAAAATATTTCTTTTGTTACAATTTTATTGATATGAAGTATTTTTCAACTTTTGTTTCGCCGGAGTCGGAGTCGAGCAAAATTTATACGACTCCGGCTCCGACTCCAGCAAAATCTTCAGACTCCGACTCCAAGACTCCGACTCCGGCTCCGGCTCCGACTCCACAGCCCTGGGAAAAACTCCTATTTGTGACATTCTTCGCAAATGACTTCTGAAAACGGTTCAATCTGGAACTTTTCTTTCGAGTTGTGTATGCATATTATGTAAAATTTGAAATGTAAAATTTATTCTAAATCAACTGTCTTGCAACTGAGTTCGCAATATATTGAAACTCTATAAACTAAATTAAATATAAATTAATGTTTATTCGATTTTATTCATATACACTAGGATCCAGTATGGGCGTGAAGATAAAAATTATATTTAACTAGCCAAAACACAAACTAAGCCGCGCATCTAATAAGTTAATTACAATTTGGGAAGATAAAAAATATCATAAAAAGCAGCACAGTGTGCTCTATATATTTTGGTATCAACAACAACCAAAAGGTTATGTTCTAAACCATCCCAGAAATGTCGATTATAACGAAAAGCAAATATATAAAAATTGCGGATTCCATGCCCTCAAGAAGTCATAAAGGGACTGATATATCTATATACCAAATTTGACATATCTCTTTATAGACCCAAAAAATCTTAGTAGTAGTTTTTTATCGGAAGAAATAGTTTATATTACTTTAACTCCCATTTTCAGGTAGCTCCGTTATTGGTACGTTAGCTAACGAACTTTTAAACCGTAGTATGGACATGTTTGTCATCATGTCTATATATTCCATATGCCAGTTAGCAACTTAACTGCTAAAAATTTTTCAGTTAAAGTTAAACCGAGAGAAGATATTTCGATTTTACTTTCTGCGAACTGGGAGTTAAAGTCTAACGGAAATACATGAAAATGGCCATAAGTCGAATTGAAAAAAATTGTTGATTCTCATTCATTGTATTAATTTATGAGAAGATTTCGTATATATTTAATGATTTCTTATAAAAATATATATAAAATAAAAAATCTCTAGATTTCAAATTGCAAGTAAGTCGGATAAACATTTCGGATTCTAAGCCCCCAGGAAGTAAAATCGAGAGATCAGTCTGTATGGGGGCCATATTCAATCTTGGAAAGATGTATACCAAATATAGTACATCTTTTAAGTGACTTAAAGTAGCATAGATTTCAAATTACATGCAAATTGCGGCGCACATGCCCTCGAGGACCTGGAAGTGTTGCCAGTAAAAAATACGGTAATAACACCAGAAATGATCCGAAATTTGAAGGCAATATCTTATCGAAATCCACACCGCTGTGGTAGAAAACAAAAAAAACGGATGCGACGCATATTGAAAAATGAGCTTGAACTAAAGCCATTGAAGTTCCAAAGAGAGTAAAAGATCATTGATGCCCAAAAAATGTAAACTGTAAAGCAGTGTTTCCAGTATTGGGAAATTTCACCCAAAATGGGGATTTTTGGGGACAAAGGCTTTCCAATTTGGGGACTCGATCCAGAGAACAACACTGCTGGAAAGAGCCAAGGCATTGTTTCGTTAGCACGAAAGTGGTCCTTTACTGAATGTAGGTGTCTTCGATAAGAACCCATTCCAAGACGGCGCTTCGCCGGGATCGAACCAATTTCGTGAAACATGTGATGGCTTTATCGGCCTTTCAAAGGCCTTAATTTGTATCAAAAGGTGAAAAAAAACGAAATATACGAGGGCAGTTCGGAAACTTCTTCTAGCATAGCACAAAAAGCGCGGTATAAACAGAAAAAAGTTAAGTATTTTGGAAACTTCCATCTCTGTTATGAACGCATGTTAAATTTTGTTTCGATCTGGCAACTCCTTCGTATAAAAACAGGTGTTCA
The DNA here is from genome assembly GCF_050003625.1 of Haematobia irritans. Taxonomy (NCBI): domain Eukaryota; kingdom Metazoa; phylum Arthropoda; class Insecta; order Diptera; family Muscidae; genus Haematobia; species Haematobia irritans. The sequence goes on along the minus strand of NC_134400.1, from coordinate 151,793,857 downwards.
AAAAAGACGCATCCGCAATTTTTTTACAAAAATTAGAAATGCGTGCTGTCATTAAATATTTACATAAAAAAGGTTTATCGGGACAAGAAATTGAGGAAAACTATTTTAATCAAGGGATAGAGTTGCTAGAAATGCTTTGAACTAAGTGTATTGAAGTTTCAGGAGATTATATTGAAAAATAAAAATATTTTTGAAAAACTAACTATTCTCTTTCATTGATAGGCTAAAAAGTTTCCGAACCGCCCTCGTATAGCGCTTCACTCTGTTGTATTACATATCAACCACCCTGTATATCCGATATAGCCCATCTTCGAAATTTACCTGCCTGCACAAAAAACGAGTTTGTGCAACAAACTCAGGTCGATTGTTTGAGACTATAGTGTGATTACACAGGCAAATTGACATCGTTAGATCTTTCAAAAAATCAGGAATATATACTTTATATAGTCGGAAAATTGTATTATGCATAGGTCATATAATGGTCCATAAAGATCTGTTTTGCTTTTATATGAATACATCAATATAATTAGCTTTGCTCTTGGTTCTTGATTGCGAACTTTTCATTCCATTTCCTAGAGGGTTATTATGAGAAATTGCAGTTGCCCTCTAGAGCCCTAATAAACAAAATGGTTATAATAGATCTAAAATAACGTATGATACAACCTTTATATTTCTCATCCATATGTGTTGAGTTTATCCCTCATCTTCTATAGAACCGATATTGACTGGGATTCCATGTATTTTCGGGTAATTCGTTACATGATGATATATTCGGTGAAATTTTTTATATTAGATCCCTGGTGATGGGTATTTTTGGCCTTATAAGGGGAGTTGAATAAATTATCACAAAAAATGCTCAATACAATGTAACATGATGTATATTTCTACATATACTTTTGCCTTTATTTTATAATTTTTCCTGAAATAGGTCTATATCGCACTCCAAAAACAGCATCGTTTTCATTTTCTAGATTATTCGCGTTATCGTGCAAAATCATTTTTAGGTTTATTTTGCATTTATCTTCTCTTTGCTAATATCACCACTTTATTTATCAATCCAATAAAACTGGAGCAGCAGGCTAGGCAAACAAAACAACAAAAGTTGTGCGCATTCATTTTGAAGAATTTTAAAATCTAAATTCCTTTGTCTCCAGCGTTTGTTGACTTTTCGTCAAAAAGGTTGTCCACATTTCAACAAAAGTACGCTTTTGCCGAAATAAATTAATAAATTGGACATAGAGGAAAAAAACATACATATGTATTGTACTCACATATATCCGGATACAATGAAAATGCATACTATGTATTAATTAAGTTCTGGTATTCATGGTCGTTTTCTTCAATGGATATTAGTAAACTGGAAGACAGCCCCAAAGAACTGCTATGTCAAGCATACAGAACACAAATCAATTCTTTCCCTTTTTTCGTCAATCGAAATTAAATAGGGCGTATTAGATAACCGTTCTATGGATGAAATAAAGTCCGTAAAAGTCAAGCCGTTCATAATTTACACATTCTTTAGATGAAGATACTGACATTTTACCAAAAAATCCCAATTTGTTTCATAACAGTTTATTTTTAATACAGGACCCAATTTTACTTTTTGAGTGTTATATGAAGACAAAGATAAAAATATACCGAGTGAAAGTTCCGAGTTTTCCATGGCCTACGACCAAAATGCTTGCTATTATATCGACGGTCACTGCTGCCCATAATATCATTGAAAATGGATAATTACTTTGGGTGGCCGTTTAATGCAAGAGTATGTGAAGAGGATATTTTTTTCCTATGCTACTAGCCAATGATTAGTATGGAACTCACACAAATGGGAACGCAGGGAAGTAGAGTGCAGGTGCATATGTGAAATTGCTCAAGGATGTAGCTATGATTACTTGCCATTTTAACAACACAACTCAATTTATGATAAACCACATATTTTCTTACCATTCCTTGTTTTCTTTGGTATCATTTGATTATTGTGAGATAATTGGATTTATCAAAGCTAATAAGGAGACACTCAGAAATCCATTAACAAAGGGAATATACTGTCCACAACAATTTATAGTTGTTTATAGCTATTTATAAGAGCAAACGTAGTCGGTATATTAAAATTTACAAGTCATATTGCATATTTAAAAATTGTTCTCATATTCACTTTAACTTGTAGGCTTCTTTACATAGCAAAAAATCTGTAGTAATGATAACACTCAGCAAAAACACTCATTACCCGGTAATCTTGTAGGTAAGCCTATTTAAAAATTAATAACCACTTATTAATTGGCATCGCTTCGGATTACATATAAAGGGTGATTCTTTTGAGGTTAGGATTTTCATGCATTAGTATTTGACAGATCACGTGGGATTTCAGACATGGTGTCAAAGAGAAAGATGCTCAGTATGCTTTGACATTTCATCATGAATAGACTTACTAACGAATTTTCAGTGAATGGGCCCTAGAAAAGTTGGCAGAAAATCCGCTTTTTTATCGACAAATTTTGTTCAGCGATGAGGCTCATTTCTGGTTGAATGGCTACGTAAATAAGCAAAATTGCCGCAATTGGAGTGAAGAGCAACCAGAAGCCGTTCAAGAACTGCCCATGCATCCCGAAAAATGCACTGTTTGGTGTGGTTTGTACGCTGGTGGAATCATTGGACCGTATTTTTTCAAAGATGCTGTTGGACGCAACGTTACGGTGAATGGCGATCGCTATCGTTCGATGCTAACAAACTTTTTGTTGCCAAAAATGGAAGAACTGAACTTGGTTGACATGTGGTTTCAACAAGATGGCGCTACATGCCACACAGCTCGCGATTCTATGGCCATTTTGAGGGAAAACTTCGGAGAACAATTCATCTCAAGAAATGGACCGGTAAGTTGGCCACCAAGATCATGCGATTTGACGCCTTTAGACTATTTTTTGTGGGGCTACGTCAAGTCTAAAGTCTACAGAAATAAGCCACTATTCCAGCTTTGGAAGACAACATTTCCGAAGAAATTCGGGCTATTCCGGCCGAAATGCTCGAAAAAGTTGCCCAAAATTGGACTTTCCGAATGGACCACCTAAGACGCAGCCGCGGTCAACATTTAAATGAAATTATCTTCAAAAAGTAAATGTCATGGACCAATCTAACGTTTCAAATAAAGAACCGATGAGATTTTGCAAATTTTATGCGTTTTTTTTTAAAAAAAAGTTATCAAGCTCTTAACAAATCACCCTTTACATACGCATGTCCTAGGAGGAAAGTACTTTTCCCCAGGCATACTTTCGGCCATAAAATAAGTAGTGCATTTAAAGCATATATTCACCTAATATGTAATGACTTATTCGTAGATACACCAAAGCTTGCAAAATAAATAGCCACTTATTGTCTCAGGCAACCAAATCTCGAAAATATTGATTTCTATCGCCGATTACAATGGATCAAAATATGGCGAGTGGTGCTGAAATAGGAGAACTATTTGAATAGAAACGAATATTGTATAAATAAATAAAAATTGTAATAAATAATCTAAATAAGATTATACTCAAATTAATTTCACACTTAAAATAGAAATAAATGTAGGTTGTTTAAGGTAGTTGGATTCGTGAATTACGATATAATCTACTAAAAGTGGATTTAAGTCTTTTTTTATAAGGCATTTGAAATTTAGTTTAAGCGCATTTTGGAAGTGTAATGTGAATGAGGTATAAGAAAGTATTTATTTAAAACATAATATGATAATGACATTAAATACAATTATTATGAAATATTTGTGAAAAAAAATTCTTAACGGAAAAATCTTCAGAATTACCGTTACATTACATATTCTTTTTGATTTTTTATGTAAGTGCTCGATTATGTGAATAATTATATTAACTACAACTGCCTAAAAATTAGAGAATAACAATTCGAAAATTACCGAGAAGTATTTATTTTTGTCATTACAAGTTAGTCATTATAACTCGCCGCAATGTAATGCAACGTGTAATGACAGCTTTACTCCTGGTAATGTCAATTGTAATGAGATGTGGTTACCTAGTTTTTGCTGGGCACATACAAAAGTATTTATGGTCGATGTCGAAAAATGATTTCAAAGTCATCAAGAGTGATAAAAAAAAACGTTTTATACCGGAGTTTTTTCAAGAACAGATAGACGGTGTTTTATGAAATAAATAAGCCGGTCTTCATAAAAACTCGTAATTTTGAAAGAAAAATTTCATTGTCACACAAAATCAACGAAAAAATAATTCGATAATTTATTACAAATTGGGCATAATTTTATTTTAATTCAAATGTATGTTGCGCATGTTTGAATGCGTCTTCATTGCAGTTTATAAAATGTCCAGAAGCATTTGTCTAAATTTGTCACTAAATTAACCATTTTACAATGAAAATATAAAAACCGAAAATCAGCTTTTGAAGCCTTGAAAACACCCTTTCTACCGATCCACCTAAAATGGAATTTTTCACGAAAACCACCAATCGGTGTTATAACATAAAAAGCTCCAAAGATTTTGATCATTAATTTTTTTTAATCAGTATAAAAATATCAACATCATATTAAAATCTATGTCAAATTAGAGGTGAAATTTTTTTACAAATTCTCATGTCATGTTTTTTATGTAAGAAGCCGATTGGCGAAAATTAAAATTTGTAAAATTTGTGATTTTAGTACCTATAGGATAGATTTGATTAAGTTAGGTTATAGATACAGCTCGCTTTTTCAGGCTCACTGTGATATTGTGATACCACCTTACTGTAGAATCAATTGATAAAGGGTGATACGGTCAAAATTTGGTCAAGGGAAAACGCGTGTAAATCGGTGAAATCGTTTATTTAAAAAATCAAATTAAATTTCTTTTTCAAGTTCAATTAGTATAAAATTCAGGAAAAAAATTCAGTTAGGCTTTCGCCACCGTGGTGCAATGGTTAGCATGCCCGCCTTGCATACACAAGGTCGTGGGTTCGATTCCTGCTTCGACCGAACACCAAAAAGTTTTTCAGCGGTGTTTTCAGCGGTGGATTATCCCACCTCAGTAATGCTGGTGACATTTCTGAGGGTTTCAAAGCTTCTCTAAGTGGTTTCACTGCAATGTGGAACGCCTTTCGGACTCGGCTATAAAAAGGAGGTCCCTTGTCATTGAGCTTAACATCGAATCGGGCAGCACTCAGTGATAAGAGAGAAGTTCACCAACGTGGTATCACAATGGACTGAATAGTCTAAGTGAGCCTGATACTTCGGGCTGCCACCTAACCTAACCTAGGCTTTCGCTTTTCCAAATCCGAATTGCCGGGCCTCACGCTTGACACCTGCCATCAGATTTTGTACAGCCACCTTGTCCACCTTCTTCGCCGCAGAAAGCCAGTTTGCCTTGAACTGCTGCTCGTCCTTAGCAGTTTTTATACCCACCACCATAGGATGGGGGGTATATTAACTTTGTCATTCCGTTGGTAACACATCGAAATATTGCTCTAAGACCCCATAAAGTATATATATTCTGGGTCGTGGTGAAATTCTGAGTCGATCTGAGCATGTCCGTCCGTCCGTCCGTCCGTCCGTCTGTTGAAATCACGCTAACTTCCGAACGAAACAAGCTATCGACTTGAAACTTGGCACAAGTAGTTGTTATTGATGTAGGTCGGATGGTATCGCAAATGGGCCATATCGGTCCACTTTTACGTATAGCCCCCATATAAACGGACCCCAAAATGTTGCTTGCGAGGCCTCTAAGAGAAGGAAATTTCATCCGATCCGGCTGAAATTTGGTACATGGTGGTAGTATATGGTCTCTAACAACCATGCAAAAATTGGTCCACATCGGTCTATAATTATATATAGCCCCCATATAAACCGATCCCCCGATTTGACTTGCGAGGCCCCTAAGAAAGGCAAATTTCATCCGATCCGGCTGAAATTTGGTACATGGTGTCAGTATATGGTCTCTTACAACCATGCAAAAATTGGTCCACATCGGTCCATAATTATATATAGCCCCCATATAAACCGATCCCCCGATTTGGCTTGCGAGGCCTCTAAGAGAAGCAAATTTCATCCGATCCGGCTGAAATTTGGTACGTGATGTTCGTATATGGTCTCTAACAACCATGCGAAAATTGGTCCACATCGGTTCATAATTATATATAGCCCCCATATAAACCGATCACCACATTTGACCTCCGGAACCTCTTGGAAGACCAAAATTCATCTGAATCAGTTGAAATTTGGTACGTGGTGTTAATATATGGCCTCAAACTCCCATGCAAAAATTGGTCGATATCGGTCCATAATTATATATAGGCCCCATATAAACCGATCCCCAGATTTGATCTCCGGAGCCCCTTGGAAGAGCAAAATTCTTCCCATTCGGTTGGAATTTGGTACGTGATGTTAGTATATGGTATCCAACAACCATGCAGGAATTGGTTCCTATCAGTCCATAATTATATATAGCCCCCATATAAACCGATCACCACATTTGACCTCCGGTGCCTATTGGAGAAGCAAAATTCATCCGATCTGCTTGAAATTTGGTACATTGTGCTAGTATATGGTCGTTAACAACCATGCCTAACTAGGTCCATATCGGTCTATAGTTATATATGGCCCTCAGATAAATCGATCCCCAATCACACAAAAATTGGTCCATATCAAGTTCATAATTGTATATAGCCCCCATATAAACGACCCCCATATTTCAATTCTGGCTCTCTACGTACAAAAAGTCCATATCGATTCGTAATTATTTATAGACAACTATACATAACTTTTTTGTCTAATATATACCATGTATGGACTAAATCACAATTTAGAAAACGATGTTAAGAAGTTTTAAGATAACACAACCCAAGTAATTCGATTGTGGATGACAGTCTTTCATTGACAGTCTTACATAAGATTCGGCCTGGCCGAACTTGCGGCCGTATATACTTGTTTTGGTCTTCTTTTGGCTCCGCTTGACAATAGCCCAGTATTTCTCAATTGGGCGGAGCTCTGGCGTGTTGGGAGGGTTCTTGTCCTTGGGAACCACCTGCACGTTGTTGGCGGCGTACCACTCCATGGCCTTTTTAAATGCAAAATTGAAAGAAATACGTCAAGTTTATATTGACCAAATTTTGACCGTATCACCCTTTAAGACCACTGTGTTCGTGTTTGTTGCACAGCGTAGCCTTACAGACGATATTACACCTACTTTTTGGGGTCTACACCTGCTTTACTAGGTTAGGTTAGTGTAGATTATGTCTAGCGGCAGTCATTTAGACTATTCAGTCCATTGAGGCAACGCAAGTGCGAAAAATTATTTGAATATATGTATTACCTCAAAAGAACTTCTTGTGAAGTGAAAAATATGCCTATCCTTAGAAAAGAAGTTTTGGATGTAAATTAAATGTAGCGATTTGGTAAGAACGATAAGCAACAAAAAGCGAGAGCGATTTCAGCCATAAGGGTGTAATCACCCTTGATCCGCCCTGACTAGCAGAAATCAAAATTTGGGTTTCTTCTGTAATCTATGTAGGTTTGTTTCACTACAATCGCAAAGGTTTTTTTGTTTATACGGATTTTTTCTTTTTAATTTTTCTCGATTACATTTTTGTTTATTATTTTATTTCTCACGTTTATACTTTTATGGTATTTTCTTGTGATATTTTTACCTTTACTTTGTGCCTTGTGTATTAATTGATAAGATAACAGATATTTGAAAAAAAACAGTTTATTTCAAGTTGAGTCATACCTTCCAGACAATTGTGGCTTGTAGTTGTTGATGGATTCCACAATAGTAGTCTAGCGAACAGCAAAGGTGTTAGTAATATGTATACCCAAAATGATTTACTTTTTGCACTTTTTTTGCTCGTTGAACAGTAGTTGTCAATAACTAATGAATATTTGATAATGATAACCTTGGCTTTCCAATGAATAGCCCTGCTTTCTGGATACTTCCGTATGAAGGTGATCTGCTATTGGGAATAATGATAGAATTTTTACGTAGTCTACTATGTTGTTGTTATTGTGACAGTGTGCCTAGTTTCTTCTATTGAGTTAAGTGCGAATGAGTTATGTTAAGGAGCGTGAAACAATTACCAAATATTGCATTTCTACAAATAAGATGGAATGCATTCGGTTTGATCTAGCCGTAAGTCAAATAATTTTATAAGACAAGTATGACATACGTCATCTCCAAACAGAAAAAAACATCACCAAAATATTTCAATTAAGAAGTTAATAGGGGTTAAAAACTTTTTCAATTACAAAATTATTTGATGCAATTAACTTTTTAGTCAAACTCTAAACATTATGTCAATTAGGTCAATGATTAAAATTTTTAATCAAAACATTAATTGATACAATTAACTTTTTAATCAAACAAGGAAGAGTAACGCCCACTTCCACGACGCTCCGTTAGTGCTACGTTATCTAACGAATTTTTAAAACGAGCTATGGAGATATCTGTCATCATGCCTATATAATTCATATGTTAGGAAGTTATCTGCTGAAAATTGTTCAGTTATAGTCAGCCTGAGAGAACATAGTTGCACTTTCCTTTCTGTTAACTGGCAGTTAACGCCAGCGACTCTACATGAAAATAACCGTAGGTCAGTTAGAAACAGATTGAATTTTATTTTAATTTTTAATAAAAAATAATTGATTTTAATAAAAAAAAAGTGGCTGAAAATTTTTACGTCTTTATTTAAACAAATAATTGATGCAATATATTTTTTAATCAAACTAAGAACACAAAGTTAGTTAAGAAAATTAGAACATATTCGCGGTTTTTATTAAACAACTAATTGAAGAATTTAATAGGTGGACATTGCAAAACTCAATTAATTGTTTAACTGATTTAATGAAAAAGTTATTTGGAATTTGGATTGAAGTTTAACAAAATATTTAATTGAATCAATTCGAAAACTGACTGAGTTTTCCAATCATCATTAATTAAATTTTCGAATGAATTTTAATTTATAAAATATGAGTGGATGAGGTAAGACCCATTTGTGTGTTTCCACATGTTTTTTAGGTTTTTGCAAAATATGGCCGAGCGTCATCATGCTGCGAAATCGCCCTGTCGTGTCTTTGCAAATAACGTTTCACCAAGTTGCAGAAGCTCATATTACACCACACCCAGCTGGACCCACAAAATTCACAGCGTCGATGTTTACCTAGGATAGCATATGATTTTTTTCGCTTGGGATTGTCGTATTGGATACACTTTTTATCACCAGTCATAATGCGATACAAAAAACCTTTCCTATGCTGCCTTTGAAGCAGGTCTTCGCAAACGAAAAATAGCGTTTTGAGATTTTTGATAAATGCTTGTTATTTGTTTTTAAAAATATCGTATACCGCTTTACGAAAATTATCCGGCTATACAAAACCGAAAACACCGACAAACTGTATTTTTAACACTATAGTTCTTACCGAAGAAACATATGTTTCCATATATATGGATAAAGTAGAGCTTTATATTTATCAGTCTGGAGACTTTTCAATTTCTGTGCAAGATGCTCTTCTAGAGATGCCCTTATTTTTTTTACTTCACAAGATTTTGTTTTGAGGTTATTTAAATTTTACTGGGCTAAAAACACAGTAAGGACAAAGAGAATACTGTAAATTAAAAAAAAAAAAAAAATGAAAGTATGCGGATTAATTGCTTGGCAAACGGAGAATGTCTGATGAAATACATTTCAACGCGTCTTTGTATAGAGATGACACTCGAAAAAGTGTACATATGTTATTTTTGTTTTATTGAAATTCGTAATACTCAAGTAATCACATCAGAAGAAATTGGCCTTTTTGGCGAAAGTTTTGTTTAATTAAATGTTCATTAGTTCTGGATAAATCTTTGTTTGTTTTGCCACGTCTATTAACAGGTTGGCTGATAAGTCCCCGGTCTAACAAAGAACAAGTATATACGGCCGTAAGTTCGGCCAGGCCGAAGCTTATGTACGCTCCATCATGAATTGCGTAGAAACTTCATCTAAACACTGCCATCCACAATCGAATTACTTAAGTTGCGGTAACGCTTGCCGATGGCAAGGTATCTTAAAACCTCCTAACACCATCTTCTAAATTGTATGTAAGTCCATACGTGGTATATATTAAATCAAAAAAGATCGATCCAATACGTATGTACTTCAGTTTGACAAAGTAGACATAAAATTTTGAAAAAATTTTCTACAGAAATAAAATTTTACCAAAATTTTCTATAGAAATGAACCGATATGGACCAATTTTTGTGTGATTGGACCAATTTTGGTATGGTTGTTAGCGACCATATACTAACACCACGTGCCTAATTTGAACCGGATTGGATGAATTGTGCTCTCCAAGAGGCTCCGGAGGTCAAATCTGGAGAATGTTTTATATGGGGGCTATATATAATTATGGACCGATATGGACCAATTCTGGCACGGTTGTTAAAGATCATATACTACCACCATGTTCCAAATTACAACCGGATTGGATGAAATTTGCTTCTTCTGGAGACTTCGCAAGCCAAATCTGGGGATCGGTTTATATGGGGGCTATATATAATTATGAACCGATGTGGACCAATTTTTCCATGGTTGTTAGAGACCATATACCAATATCATGTACCAAACTTCAGGCGGATCGGATGAAATTTGCTTCTACTTGAGGCTCCGCAACCCAAATCTGGGGATCGGTTTATATGGGCGCCATATATAATTAAGGACCGTTGTGGACCAATTTTTGCAAGGTTGTTAGAGACCATATACCAATACCAAGTACCAAATTTCAGCCGGATCGGATGCAATTTGCTCCTCTTTGAGGCTTCGCAATCCAAATCTGGAGATCGGTTTATATGGGGTCTATATATAATTATGGACCGATGTGGACCAATTTTTGCATGGTTGTTATAGACCATATACCAACATCATGTACCAAATTTCAGCCGGATCGGATGAAATTTGCTTCTCTTTAAAGCTCCGCAACCCAAATCTGGGGATCGGTTTATATGGGCGCCATATATAATTAAGGACCGTTGTGGACCAATTTTTGCAAGGTTGTTAGAGACCATATACCAATACCAAGTACCAAATTTCAGCCGGATCGGATGCAATTTGCTCCTCTTTGAGGCTTCGCAATCCAAATCTGGAGATCGGTTTATATGGGGTCTATATATAATTATGGACCGATGTGGACCAATTTTTGCATGGTTGTTATAGACCATATACCAACATCATGTACCAAATTTCAGCCGGATCGGATGAAATTTGCTTCTCTTTGAGGCTCCGCAACCCAAATCTGGGGATCGGTTTATATGGGCGCCATATATAATTAAGGACCGTTGTGGACCAATTTTTGCAAGGTTATTAGAGACCATATACCAATACCATGTACCAAATTTCAGCCGGATCGGATGCAATTTGCTCCTCTTTGAGGCTTCGCAATCCAAATCTGGAGATCGGTTTATATGGGGTCTATATATAATTATGGACCGATGTGGACCAATTTTTGCATGGTTGTTATAGACCATATACCAACATCATGTACCAAATTTCAGCCGGATCGGATGAAATTTGCTTCTCTTTGAGGCTCCGCAACCCAAATCTGGGGATCGGTTTATATGGGGGCTATATATAATTATGGACCGATGTGGACCAATTTTTGCATGATTGTTAGAGACCATATACCAACACCATGTACTAAATTTCAGCCGGATCGGATGAAATATGCTTATCTTAGAGGCTCCACAAGCCAAATCTGGGGATCGGTTTATATGGGGGCTATATATAATTAAGGACCGATATGGACCAATTTTTGCATGGTTGTTAGAGACCATATACCAACATCATGTACCAAATTTCAGCCGGATCGGATGAAATTTGCTTCTCTTTTAGGCTGCGCAAGCCAAATCTGGAGATCGGTTTATATGGGGGCTATATATAATTATGGACCGATGTGGACCAATTTTTGCATGGTTGTTAGAGACCATATACCAACATCATATACCAAATTTCAGCCGGATCGGATGAAATATGCTTCTGTTAGAGGCTCCACAAGCCAAATCTGAGGGTCCCTTTATATGGGGGCTATACGTAAAAGTGGACCGATATGGCCCATTTTCAATACCATCCGACCTACGTCGATAACAACTACTTGTGCCAAGTTTCAAGTCGATAGCTTGTTTCGTTCGGAAGTTAGCGTGATTTCAACAGACGGACGGACGGACGGACGGACGGACATGCTTAGATCGACTCAGAATTTCACCACGACCCAGAATATATATACTTTATGGGGTCTTAGAGCAATATTTCGATGTGTTACAAACGGAATGACAAAGTTAATATACCCCCATCCTATGATGGAGGGTATAAAAACACATTTTTTTTGTCAAAATTCGTTTTTATTATTCAACATAGTTCCCTTCAAGAGCGATACAACGATTATAACGACCTTCCAATTTTTTGATACCATTTTGGTGGTACTCCTTCGATTTTGCCTCAAAATAGGCCTCAGTTTCGGCGATCACCTCTTCATTGCAGCCAAATTTTTTCCCTGTTAGCATCCTTTTGAGGTCTGCGAACAAGACAAAGTCGCTGGGGCCAGATCTGGAGAATACGGTGGGTGGGGAAGCAATTCGAAGCCCAATTTATGAATTTTTGCCATCGTTCTCAATGACTTGTGGCACGGTGCGTTGTCTTGGTGGAACAACACTTTTTTCTTCTTCATATGGGGCCCTTTTGTCGCGATTTCGACCTTCAAACGCTCCAATAACGGCATATAATAGTCACTGTTGATGGGTTTTCCCTTCTGAAGATAATCGATAAAAATTATTCCATGCGCATCCCAAAAAAACAGAGGCCATTACTTTGCCAGCGGACTTTTGAGTCTTTCCACGCTTCGGAGACGGTTCACCGGTCGCTGTCCACTCAGCCGACTGTCGATTGGACTCAGGAGTGTAGTGATGGAGCCATGTTTCATCCATTGTCACATATCGACGGAAAAACTCGGGTGTATTACGAGTTAACAGCTGCAAACACCGCTCAGAATCATCAACACGTTGTTGTTTTTGGTCAAATGTGAGCTCGCGCGGCACCCATTTTGCACAGAGCTTCCGCATATCCAAATATTGATGAATGATATGACCAACACGTTCCTTTGATATCTTTAAGGCCTCTGCTATCTCGATCAACTTCATTTTACGGTCATTCAAAATCATTTTGTGTTTTTTTTTTTGATGTTTTCGTCGGTAACCACCTCTTTCGGGCGTTCGGGCGGTGAACGCAGTCACCGTCCTCCAAGCTCATTTCACCACGCTTGAATTTTGCATACCAATCAATTATTGTTCATTTCCCTGGGGCAGAGTACGGAAACTCATAATCAAGCCAAGTTTTTGCTTCCACCGTATTTTTTCCCTTCAGTATTTTATCAAAACACGAAATTAATTTTTTTTTTCACAATAACAAAAGTTGCTTCACAAAAGACGCTCTATCCCACAAACTAATTGACGTACAGACGTCAAATTTTGACACGAATCATTTGAAGGTTGGTACTATATAAAAATAATATGCCTTTAATACTAGCGACGCCATCTGTGTGTCAGACCGGGGACTTATCAGCCAACCTGTTATAAAGGGTGATTTGTTAAGAGCTTGATAACTTTTTTTTTAAAAAAAACGCATAAAATTTGCAAAATCTCATCGGTTCTTTATTTGAAACGTTAGATTGGTCCATGACATTTACTTTTTGAAGATAATTTCATTTAAATGTTGACCGCGGCTGCGTCTTAGGTGGTCCATTCGGAAAGTCCAATTTTGGGCAACTTTTTCGAGCATTTCGGCCGGAATAGCCCGAATTTCTTCGGAAATGTTGTCTTCCAAAGCTGGAATAGTTGCTGGCTTATTTCTGTAGACTTTAGACTTGACGTAGCCCCACAAAAAATAGTCTAAAGGCGTCAAATCGCATGATCTTGGTGGCCAACTTACCGGTCCATTTCTTGAGATGAATTGTTCTCCGAAGTTTTCCCTCAAAATGGCCATAGAATCGCGAGCTGTGTGGCATGTAGCGCCATCTTGTTGAAACCACATGTCAACCAAGTTCAGTTCTTCCATTTTTGGCAACAAAAAGTTTGTTAGCATCGAACGATAGCGATCGCCATTCACCGTAACGTTGCGTCCAACAGCATCTTTGAAAAAATACGGTCCAATGATTCCACCAGCGTACAAACCACACCAAACAGTGCATTTTTCGGGATGCATGGGCAGTTCTTGAACGGCTTCTGGTTGCTCTTCACTCCAAATGCGGCAATTTTGCTTATTTACGTAGCCATTCAACCAGAAATGAGCCTCATCGCTGAACAAAATTTGTCGATAAAAAAGCGGATTTTCTGCCAACTTTTCTAGGGCCCATTCACTGAAAATTCGACGTTGTGGCTCGTTAGTAAGTATATTCATGATGAAATGTCAAAGCATACTGAGCATCTTTCTCTTTGACACCATGTCTGAAATCCCACGTGATCTGTCAAATACTAATGCATGAAAATCCTAACCTCAAAAGAATCACCCTTTACAATAAAAAACAATCCTAAAAATCCTAAAAATATAATTTTATTTAATTAATTCATAACGGTAGCAGTCATTGCTGCTAACCCCATCGCCTACGATTAAATTCAAACATTCCATGGAATGCCTACGAGATTAAATTTATGTTTGCCACATTGTATAGTTTGTGACCCCCATTTTAAGTATGCTTTTTTTATTAATTTTTAGAACACTACAATACATCATACTCATACGAATACAAACTTTTGATATTCTTGAAAAAACTTGCCGTACTTCAAATCGTTTTTTATTAAGCTCGAAACAATTAAGCGATTAGTATTTAGAGTTTTCTATTAACTTTGTCTATCATATCATTATTGCCATTTTTATTTGCAATTCTCTTTACGCAGCCATTTCGTTTTATTGATATTTTTACAAAAAAACACGACAATTGTTTGCATATTGAAGGTTTCTTAGAAGATTTTTTATATTATGTCTAATGGCTTAATTATTTTTATACGTTTTTCTTTTATATTTGCTTGCCAACCTTAATTTCCAGACCTTTTAAATATATATAGGTCTATTTTCTTTGTTATGGAATACGTTTTCCAATTCTTTGTTAAATAATTTTTGAGCTATTAAAAGAAGTATATTTTTATAGTTGTGTAATTTACAATGACTCGATTATATTATACCACAAACAAAGCATAATGAATTAGGAGTTACGTTGAATTCTTTACCGACAATCTAATGATTTGCACTTGTGGGTAATATCCAACAACAAGTTTGAATCTTATTGGGTGTAATGAAATACAATTATCAGAATAATCCATTTTACAAAATATCCCAAAAGTTTTTCTTCTCTTCTTTGTCCCAGACTGGTTCATTACGATCTCTATCCATGGAACACCACGTATCCGATTTCCAATCATAAACTCTTGATCAGAGGGAATTTCTAAGACGATGTGAAGATATTCGTTTGTCTGTCTATTGTAAACACCTAACCTAACCTAATCTAACCTAATCTAACCTAGAAAAAAGTTATCATGCTGAAATTTGGCAAGCTAACTTGCTTGCGAAGTCCCCATATACACCGCAGCCAGTTTGTGGCCCAAATTTGGCGTCGATTCATTTTTTTTATCTGTGAGTAGGTTAGGTTCCAAAATTGGCTATATATGGGTTTATATATAGATATAGCCTCCATCCCATAGTCATCTAAACGCCATAGATTTGTCTGTAATATAAAATCTAGTGGTCCCTAAGAAGTTCTGATGAAATTGATTTACATCGGTCCATATCACAATCTCATGATTTTACTTCTTGAGATAATATAAGGCCTCAATTTTTCAAATTTTATTTCGTTTATTTCGGTCCATATAGGACAACGATTCAGCCAAACCTTTTTTTCATTCGAAACGCTCGAAATTTAATTCGAACAAATGGGCCATATCGGTCCACTTTTACGTATAGCCCCCATATAAACGGACCCCCAAATTTGGATTGCAGACTCTCTAAGAGAAGCAAATTTCATCCGATCCGGCTGAAATTTGGTACATGGTGTTAGTATATGGTCTCTAACAACCATGCAAAAATTTGTCCGCATCGGTCCATAATTATATATAGCCCCCATATAAACCGATACCACGATTTGGCTTTCGGAGCCTCTAAGAGAAGCAAATTTCATCCGATCCGGCTGAAATTTGGTACATGATGTTAGTATGTGGTCTTTAACAACCATGCAAAAATTGGTCCACATTGGTAATTATATTATATTGCCCCCATATAAACCGATCCCCAGATTTGACCTCTGGTGCCTTTTGGAGAAGCAAAATTCATCCGATCTGGTTGAAATTTGGTACGTGGTGTTAATATATGGCCTCAAACACCCATGCAAAAATTGAACGAAATCGGTCCATAATTATATATAGCCCCCATATAAACCGATCCCCAGATTTGACCTCTGGTGCCTTTTGGAGAAGCAAAATTCATCCGATCTGGTTGAAATTTGGTACGTGGTGGTAGTATATGATATTTAACAACCATGCCAAAAGTGGTCCATATTAGTCCATAATCATATATAGCCCCCATATAAACCGATCCCGAGATTTGGTTTTGGAGCCTCTTGGAGGAGCAAATTTCATCCGAGTCGGTTGAAATTTGGTACATTGTGCTAGTATATGGCCGTTATATATAGCCCTCAGATAAATCGATCCCCAATCACACAAAATTTGGTCCATATCAAATTCATAATTGTATATAGCCCCCATATAAGCGACCCCCATATTTCAATTCTGGCTCCCTACGTACCGCGCAAAAGTCCATATCGATTCGTAAACCTACACATACCTTTTTTTTCTAATATATACCACGCAGAGAATGAAGCCGACCCATTTTTGCCGGCGGCGGCTGACACTAATTTTTTGCCTCCGGCGGCGGCGGCTTGATGGCTAAGCCGATATAAATTCGTCTATTCGGCGGCGGACAATTATCCATTATAAAATCGATTTGAGGTAATCCTAATGGTAATGAGATTAGTTGTACAACCAAACTTACAATCAAATTTTCATTTCATTTACATTTTCTAAGCTAAATGGTTGCAAAGCTATTATAGAAACATGATACTGATGGATTTTGGGTTGAAAGTTAAACATTTTAACAAAAAATACAACAATTATTAATAAATTTTTCTGATTTAAATCAATATTTTTGATTACTTGGCGGCTAATTATGAGTCGAGATGAGTCGATATATTCGGCGGCGGCTTCGGCTGGAAGAAACTGGTCGGCGGCGGCTAAAATCGGCGGCGCGACTCGGCGGCTTCATTCTCTGATACCACGTATGGACTAACTCACAATTTAGAAAACGATTTAAGATACCACAACCCAAGTAAATCGATTGTGGATGACAGTCTTTTGTAGAAGTTTCTACGCAATCCATTGTGGAGGGTACATAAGATTCGGCCTGGCCGAACTTACGGCCATATATACTTGTTAATCCTACATTTTTTAAGAGATTTTCTTGAAGACGACCTATGTGAAGGGTACTTAAGAATAGGCCTGGTCGAACTTTCGGCCCTATTTACTTGTTTTAAATGCTTAGTGTGAACGCCGTATCACATAAAGCCTATTCTGGTCTTTTTTGCCTTTATAAATTTATATAGGGAAATATTTCAAACTCCCACAATATGTTTGGTTTGTTTGTCCATGTAATTATGTTTCAATCATTATTATAATTCCCTATTTGTTTTTCTCCCACTTTTCCAATTATGGTTTCATGAAGTAATTTCGTTTGTTAAATATTTGTAAGTGAATATCGTTTGCCTTGTAATACCACAACATTTAAATATATCGAATAATTATCTATTGCTAAATTAACCCAAGAAAACAAATAAAATATTTTGAAACTGCTTTAAATTGTATTTTTATAACTCTTAATCTCTCTTAGCTTGCTTTGGAGCACTAAAAAAAACAAACGCCAGTTAAAATAAAAAAATCAAATTTTTAAAGTAAAAAACAAAAGCAAATACATTACAAAACAAAAACAGTTTCTCACAAAACAAAAAGCCTTTTTAAAGCAAAGGTGCAAAAAGTAAGTTCCTATTGAAAATTTGTTGTATTTATTTCCTGTCTTTTCTCTTTTTCCACTCTCTCTCTCTCTCGCTCTCATGTAACATTCTCACCCATTGTGCGTACTACATGTTTGTGTGGTTATTGTTATTGTTGTTCTTTCATTCAACTTCAATAACATATTTGCAGTTTACTCTGGCATCCAATTTGCATACATACATGATTACATGTTTGTTATAACACTTATCACACCCACCCCCCACCACTCCTTTACACAGCCAGTTAAACTGAAGCGATGAGACTTTTACGTTTGTTGTTGTTTTTTTAGCATACACCTGGTTTGCTGCCACACAATCATTTTTCGTAAATCACATACACATATATCCAATTGTATAGCCCACTCAATTTTAGTGCATATTAGAAATCCCCATACCAGCCCCCTTCATCACCACCTACAACCCATGTATCCATCGAGTCACATGCAAAAAAGCAATAATCAACAATGAATGATGTTGTGTTAACTACCTACCACACATTCCACAGACGTTACATTCCAACAGCACAATGAGCCTCTAATTGAACACGCACATTTTATTTTGGTTTTAATTTTTGGGTTTTTAATTAGCCTAAGAATTATTAATTAATAAATTCCTTTAAGTTAAAAAAACGCAAAAACTATTAGGATATATGCTAAGGATTATAATCAGAATCAAAAAGTCGAACTTTTCCACTTTTCAAAATATAAAAAGTCGACTTTTTTCGAAGAGTTGTTGAGACTTTTGTTTTTAGTTTTCGACTTTTTCAAAATTTGGAAAATCTGATTGATCGACTTTTAACATTTTAAAAATTTCGAAAAATCAACAATTTGGGGTTTCGCCTTTTGCAAAATTTAAAACAATTGGACTTTTCGACGTCTTGGAAAAATTGACTTTTTCAAAATGAGGAAAAGTCGACATTTTGTTTTTTTAATTTAGAAAAATCAATTTTTCGACTTTTGAGCTGCGGTTAAATCGGATAAATGTACACATTCGTATTCACCATATATATGTATGCTTATAAAAGTTACCATCGAAATATTTGCATCATATTCCGCTCTTAATCCAATGTCGACTTTTCCATTATTTCGTTAAAAGTCGATTACCGTATGATACGGGGATTAGAGTAATTTGAATTGTCGGATATACCAAATTTTAAAATCTGTTTCGATTTGTTCGTGTTGGCTACCTTTGGTAGGAATTATAGCCGTTAAAGCAATCACAGTCTACGAAAGTGACTGTGCGATAGTTTGGAACATTTTCGTCTTAAAATGAACGACACTTCGTTAATCTTTAATGCCAAACTTAGGCTCAAAAATGCTCCAGGCGCATAAGGCCAACGGATTGAGACCATTTTGAGAGTTGCTGTTGTTGCTTTTAGTGGTCATTGTGCGATAGAAATGAAGCGAGGAACCTCCTTTTAAAATGACGCGTGTTGCTGTTGCTGAGTCCTGTTGGAATGTCTTTGATCTGTGGCCGAATCGTTTGTCTTCCAAGGGCATAAATACTGTCTTTTGGACTTTTTCCCGCTAGTATTCGGTCTATGAATACAAGCTGAGAGTTACTGCGGGTCAGACCATTACTGGCACCTGAGTTCTGTTGGCCAATATAATGTGTACATTTTCAGCTTTGGCAAGTTATATCCGATCATTTTGTTTGTTTTGGAATGACTTCCCATCGTAGAAAACCAAATTCAATAACTGTCCACTTTCGTGCAAGCGTAGCAAATCCTTGGCTCTTTCTTTGGGCGTCGGTAAGCTCTTGCACTTTTTAGAACTTCAATGACTCATTTTTTCAATATGATTTGCATTCGTTGTCGCATTATGTTCAGCTCATTAGCAAGTTTTCTACCACTGCGACGATCAAAGCTGGGGTTCACTTTTTGGATCACTTCTTGTGCTGTTACCGTTTTTTCGTCCACAGATATAACGGCGACGATCAAACTTTCGCTTCGTAAATTTTTGAAGTCCTTTGTCGTTGAGCTAAACATAGAATTGGACAGCACTCCTTGATAAGAGAGAAAAAATTAGATAGCGGTGGCGGCTTTATTCTTTTCGGCGGTAATTTTAGTATCACCATTTTAGAGGAATTTCTTAGAGTAGTAGTGAAAATCCGTATTGGAATGAAAAGCAATTTCAATGACTTCAGATAATATTTCACTAGGCCATTCGATAACGTTTAGTGAAGAATATTTTTCATTAATTAATGAAAAACCTCACTTAATTGTTCATAATAACTATGACCAATAAAAAAGTGTTTACATATACATCAATAGGAAGTCTCAAACCACGATGGGCACAAATTTGTTTGTATGGATATACGATATAATCCATCGAAGGCACTTGGCTTGGCACGTTCAAAACATGGTCGTGTTTTATAAAAGAAATGACGCAAAGTGTCGTACAAAAAGTCTTCATTGCCAGTCAGATTTGCGAAACTTGTAAGGCTTTACCATTATTATGGGTGACTTTTCCATACACAAGTCATACCTGTACTCAGTTCAAACCAATAATTCGTGGAAATAGTTTATACAGTCTTCCTGGGCATAGAAACCAAAAAAAAAAAAAAAAAAATAATATAATTAAATAAAACTTAGGGAACACTACACATAATTATAACCACAACAATTAACAAAGCAGCAATATAACTCCCTGAAACAAAACCAGTAACCAATCTCTTAGAACAATGATTTTTTCTTCAAAGTCATTTTCATTCAGCAGATGTTTCAATGTAATTTTCATTCTATTTCTTTTTTCAAGTGCGAAAACATAAGGACGATATGCAAGTCAATGTGGCAGGCTTAAGACGCAATATCAAAAATTTAGCCCATAATTATTCAGATGCTCAGGTATGTAAGAATTCTATGGTATCCAATTTTTTTTAAAATTGTTTTTCTCTTCTAAATTAAGGTCAAAGTACGAGAGGCAACATCCAATGACCCATGGGGTCCATCGGCCACTATTATGGCCGAGTTGGCCGAGCTAACAAATAATGTGGTGGCATTTTCTGAAATAATGCAAATGATATGGAAGCGTCTTAATGATCATGGCAAAAATTGGCGTCATGTCTACAAAGCCCTAATTCTATTGGAATATCTCATTAAAACTGGCAACGAGAAGGTTTCACAACAATGCAAAGAGAATATTTTTGCCATTCAAACTCTACGCGAATTTGTCTATCATGAAGAGGGCAAAGATCAAGGAAATCATGTGCGAGAAAAGGCCAAGCAATTGGTGAATCTTCTCAAGGATGATGAACGTCTGAAAAATGAAAGGATCAAAGCACTGAAAGCAAAAGAACGCTTTGCCCAATATCCCAGTGGTTTTGGTAGTGATGGCTATATAGATGGTCCTATAGCCCGTGGCGAAATGCCTCCCGGTTGGCAGGAAGAACCCGTAAAACCAACATCGGAATTAGAAATGGTACGTCCCCAGACGGCAGGCGAAGAAGAATTACAATTGCAACTGGCCATGGCTATGTCCCGTGAGGAAGCCGAACAGGAGGAAGCCAAACGTCGCAGTGATGATGTTCGTCTTCAATTGGCTTTAAGTCAAAGTGAACAAGACTTCAAGTGAGTTGATACCTTCTCCTTTCTATGTTCTCACTAACCTTTTCCAATTTAATCAATCATATCCCCCGTGTTCCATAACATATGGACAATTTCAATTTAGACATGAACCTAATTTCAGGCAATCAAAGCCTCCTAAAGAGGAACCAACTCAGTCACATCTATTGGATTTATTGGACATACAATTGGGAGCTACTAGTATTTCAAGTCCTCCATTGGGTTTAGCTGCTGGCGGCTTATCTAATACCACAGATCCTTGGATTACTCCTGCAAGGGCTGCAAGTCAAATGTCTGATCCATGGACAGGCACTGCATCACCACCCGTAGATCCTTGGTTGCCGACAGCGGGTTCACGTTCAACACCCTTAAGTGCCGCACACATGGGTGCCATTGGAGGCGGTATGGCAGGAGCTATGGCCATGCAGAGTAATGGCACAAATGGTTCTGAAGCATGGGGTGGAATGCGTACACAATCACCTTCAGTCACATCCGGATCATCAACTGAGGGCTGGTTACAGACTAATGGTAATAGCCATGCGCCAAATAGTGTAGCGGTGGCCGCAGCTAGTTCTGTTGTGGATCCATGGCAAGTCCCATCAAAATCAGCGGCATCTGCCCATAACACAATTTCGACGGTAGATGCATGGCTATCGGACAGTAATAAACCGTCGGTTACTGCTACTCCACCTAAATCTTTGCTTAATGAAGATCCATGGGCTCCGAAAACGGGCAACCCTAATGCCGATCCCTGGAAGAATATTGAAAGTTCCACAGTAAAGGTAAGCAAAACAATAATTTTTATGTTTGTGTGTAAACGATCAATTTGTAATGATCAATTGTCTCGTATAGGGTAGGTGCGGAATTATATGGCTGTGAGTTGAGTATGTTAGGCTCGACTTTATTGTTTTTTATCCCAGAACTCATTCAAGGATTTGATTTTGAATTCTTAAATTCCATAGCAGCAAGGCACAGGGTGTTAAATAACAAAGATATCGTTGGCCGATTGTGATCATCTCTTGTAGAGATTATACGGAGTGTGGAGACTTTTCGCTTTAAAGAAGAAATGATTTCGTTGTTTGCATGACATGCAGCTCTCTATTTTTTAAATCAAATTAAGTCTAAATCAGTACTATTCTATTCCGAATATAACATCTCATATATAACCTCTCATCATCGCAATCCATTCAACGAAAACGTTTGATCCAACTTTATTTTCGGACCAATCCACATTGAGGATGAAGGGGCTTATTAACAATAATATTTGAGGTTTCCGATACTACCAGTTTGCTTGTTGACTATGACTGATAGATTTAATTAATTTTTAGCCTCTCAACGAGTGACATTGGGAGATCGGTTTATATCGGGGTCATCTTCGAAGTTGATCTGCCTGCAAAACAACATAGTTTGCTATTTCCTGGTCTTTGCCAACTTCGTTCACCAAAGCGATCGTTTTTTCGTTCCATTCCTTTGACTTTTCATTTGTTTTCTCTCTAACCTTCTCTCTCAGACCCGTTGTGTTTCTTATGGTGTAAAACAGCTGATCAAATTGGAATGAGGTTTTGAATAAATTAGTTAGTATATACAGCAGAAAAATTCTATTAAACAAACAAAAAGTCTGCTAAAAAGAGAAAGCAGTCCCTGTTTGCTGAAATAGCAATCATTGCCTGCTACTTTTATTGCACTAAAACATGTTTTAGTTTTGCTGAAACAAACAAAAACTTTAAACTGGGACCTATCGTATATTAAGAGTATGTCTTGTATTTGTCCAAAAGTCGGAATATTTATCAAATTAAAGCCAATTTAGTAGCTTTTAAAGATATTAGAATGCAGGAAAATACAAGCATATAAATTTTTGCTCTTAAATATCCCTTGGGTAACATTTTAAAACCTACAAGGTATACATTTCTTTGTTTGCTAGTCCCTGAAGTACAAACATATATCAGCAGCCACCTACTGCAGTTTCTAGCAGACTATTTTCCATCAATATACTCAGCAAATTTTGTTTAAAGGTAGAAAACTTAAAACTTATCCCTATGTTAGGTTAGGTTAGGTTGTAGAGGATGACATCAATTTTTGTGTTGAAATTGATGTCCACTTAGACCAGTATAGGTCCATTGTGATTCCTCGATGTGATCTTTCAATCTTCTTCCTTCCGATGCGGCCCGCTTTGTCCCAGAACTTCCTCCTGCTCGTTCTCTTTGAAAGAAATCTCAGAACAACCAACCAGAGGCCCTGATGAATGCAAGTATGTTCCTTAAGCTGCACTTCCGCAGATCAGTGAGAGCCTGAAAGAAAAAGGAGCCCAGTATTTTGTTTCTTCTAAAGGATAAAGCTGGACACTGGCACAGGAAGTTGTACGAGTCCTCCGTAACCTCCGGGTTATCATCGTCTTTAAGTCCTATTCTTACCATGTGTTTCCCAAGTGTGTTATGTCCTGTTATGATACCAATCAGTGGCCGCAATTCTTCTCTGTTCATCGACATCAAAATTTCGCAGTTCCTACGTTTCTTTTCGTCCCATATCAACTTCGCAACCATCAGAAGAAACCCAGCGTCTTCGCCATAGTTCGTCATATTTGACCTCTATCCTGTAATGATAAGAAGATAGTGGAGGAAAAACGTCCGCTATGACATTATTCGTTCCACGAGCGCCCTCCTTAGCCAGCACATCCGCTTCCTCATTTCCTATTATCCCATAGTGCCCACGTACTCAGCACAGAGTTATAATATGCTGTTCAGTGAGAACCTTGAGTTCTCTACGACAGCGGCTGACTACCTTAGACCTTATGTCAGCACTGCACAATGCCTTTATAGCTGCTTGATATCGCTTCTGAGTAACAGCCTCATCAACAGAGACTCAGCAGCCTTTGTGATCGCAGAAATATCAGCCCGAAAAATACTGCAATCACTATCCAGCATGTAAGACTTCCTTTTTTCTAGTTCACTACAATAGATTCCGCTGCCCGTTCCTTCCTCCATCTTTGACCCGTCCGTATACATGTTCAGGGTTCCGAAGGGTATCCTCCTGCCTTCCCACTCCTCTACACTTGGTATAATGTATGTCGGTTTGTTATTATAAGCATGCTCCGTGGCCATATGATCCGTCTCTCTATACTCTATCCCTATGTTAAAAACTTGCAAATTCTAAAATTATTTTAAAATATTGTAAATTATTTACTCTTATTTTTTTATGTTATTTCTAATTACATATTTCTTTACATTAAAGCCTTCACCCGATATGGATGAATTTGATATAATAACAAATCGAAACAAGTCTGGAGGCTCTGACCTATTAAATATAAATAATTCCTTATCAAATGTCAGCAACAACAACGGTGAGTGTAGCACTCAACATATAAAAAAAAACATTCCTTGTAACATTTCTATTCTATAATTATAGCACACCTTCTTGATGATCTGGATCCTTTATCAACAGCAAATTCCACACTTAGTGCATCGACGGGAGCTACATCCAAGAGACCCCTCAAAGATCCACAATCATTTTTAGGAGAAAATTCTGCTCTGGTCAATTTGGATAATTTAATAAAACCTGCAGTGGCTCAAAATATTACAGCAAATGCAGTTGCATATAATCCATTTAGTGATACTGTTATACCACCAAAACCAAATTTGTTCCAACAACAGCAACCTGCAGTAAGATACTTCAATAACATTACGTTGAACATTATTATAAGGATTTTTTCTTGTTTATGTCTTGTATCAGGTGCCGTCCATAAATCAATTGAAACAACAATCTTTTCAAATGACTATAAATCAAGATCCATGGGCGCCTGCCAGTAATGCCGCAACGTCACAGGTAAGTTGAGAATTTTTAATATCGAGACATCGATTGATTACAAGAACTACACAGAGTAATAGTTTATACTGGTAAAAGGACAGTTATTGAGGTCAATGAGGCAATAGCATTAAAATAATGGTATTTTGTGCGATTTATGTGTGACACTTCTAAGTGATACATATTTCTATTTAGCTAAATTAGTAGATTTAAGTCGATACGGGTTTGAATTAATAAGGAAATATTTTCGTACTATTTATAATCGAAATTATTTAATTTGACAGATTGCATTTGCACTATTATTTAAAGGCATTTTGTTAGACATGTCGTTTCCATGGGAATATTCCTCCATTTAACTGTTATCACTACATATAAATTATAGTTTATTTTGTAAACGATGAAATAGTTAGTTATTGAGAAAATTAAACAATTAGTTTTTTTTATTAAACAATTATTAGTCTGTATTTTGCAAACCTGAAAAGTCTCAAGAAACACACTTTGGCATTTTATAATTATGGGAAATTTGCATTATGACTTTCGAGAATATTTATAAGTCTATGTTGTGACTTACTCGAATTTTTCATGACTTTTATGAACTGCAGATCTTTAGGTTTATAGTTATAGAAGTAAATAAGGTAAAAATAATAAGTACTACACTCATAGAAAAAGTCTGCTAAAAACAGCAGTCGATGTCTGCTGTTATATTTTTGTACTTTAGGGACTAACAAGCAATAAATTATAAAATTTTTTAGGTTATACATTTTTTCGCCAAAGCATATTTAAAAACTAAAAGTAGTTTTTGGTATATTTTTGCACTGTAATATAAGCACCTAAATTCGATCAGCAAACATTTTGTTTGCTGTTATGCCTCAATTGATATATATTCAAATTTTTGGGCAAATACTATAGATATTCATAAAATATTGTTTTATGTGATATTCAGCATTGCCAGAATTGTTTCACCAAAAACCGCTAGATTTGTCCAAAAAACTATCCAAAAAATCTAAAAAATGTTAAAAAATAACTAGAAAAAAACCTAAATCAAAAGTCACATTTTTTTTATTGAAATTTAACAAACTTAAAGGCTTTATTTCATTTAAAATGCATATTATTTTCATTGTATTCATTTTATTTCCATTTCTGTGAGACTAAGAAAATCTAAGTCATATTAGCTCTGTTTGCGTACTCGATACATTTTGATTACTATCACAAATTTTTACTGGAAGTCCTTCATTTATATTTCCTAGTAAAAACTTTTTTCCCGGTAAACTTGCAATTATCAACTGGTTAATAATTAACAAGTCCAATGTCACATAGAACTGCATTAGAAAATATCAATGTATTTCGTTTTAACTGAATTAATGATAAATTCGTTATTCGAAAATTTCCCATACAAATCTATTGTTGTTCAATTTTCGTAAATGTAAATCCATTCCATGAATAAATAGCAGATTTGTTTTTTATTTCATTTTTTTGATGTTAAAAAATAATACCACATTCAAAACTTAATTTCCTTAATTATTTCTATGTTCGGTTCCAAAGATTTTGTACACTAATGATTTGGTATTGATTCCGAGTCAAATTTGAATTTATTCGTTTTTTCAGCTTTTTCTTCATGAGCTATCACAGTGCTTTAAAAACGTGCTAACGACAACTTAAATTTCCAAATTCAGACTCGACTTTAAGTAGAAATTATTATGTGTATACGTTTTTAAAATAAAATGTTGAAAAACATCTTCTATTTTTGAACGCTATTTTGGTTTGTGGTCAAGATACAAAAACTCCACAAATTTAAAGACTATTTAATTACTTTAAGAATTTTTTAGAATTGACCCTAGCCTTCTTTCATGAAAAGATACCCATTTTTAAGTTGAATCACTTAACTATAAGGACAACGATTTTATCGGCTTTTAGACAAGGGAAACAGTTTATATAAGAGAAATTCACAAATGCTATTATAACCAAAATTCGCGTTCGTATTTTAAAGACATGAAATCTTTGGCCTCACGACAATATTTTTTCGGTGTACAAAGCAATTCACATCTACTATTTTAATTTAGTAATATCATAATAACTTTAGAATACGTATTATAATAACATAAAAAGGATAAACGAGTCAAATGCTATTATTCCTAATAATTTACTGACAGTTTATATAAGGAATTTGTATGGTAATAGTAGATTTAAAGTTTACGATAACTTTTATGAATGCGAGGAAAAAACTTTACAACAAGGTGTATTTGCTGCAAAAATGCCCGCATAATGGCTGGAATATTTATTAAGGCTTCAATTGAGCTTTGAAATATGTGGAAACCCTTATTCTGGCAGCAAGACAAGATAAAAACGAAGTTTTATCCATATTTCAATAGGAACATGTCGAAAATAAAAAAGCCAAAAATAGCTAAAAGGGTCATGAAAAAAAGCCAGAAAAAAAGCTAAAAGCTAAATGCATTTTTTTCTCGCTAAACGTCTTCAAAAAAAGCCAAATCTAGGGGGAAAAAAGCTAAATTGGCAACGCTGGCTTAAAAAATAGCAGATAATGTTTGCTATTTCAGCAAACAGTGACGGCTTTCCCTTTTTCAGCAGACTTTTTGCTGTATTGTCAGACTTTTCTGCTGTTTTTACTAACAAATTTCTTTGGGTGTAATCTGTTTTATTTTGTTGTTTACTGAGGGTCTACACATTAGCGTAGCTAGACAATTTTCCTAGGGGGGCTATAGCCCCCCTAGCTAAAACTTTCTAGACTGAACTTATATTTTCAACTAATGTTTTATTTCATAAAATTTAATAAAAAATAGACATCAAAATAACTCGACAATCAATTTATAATAAAACAACTAAAAGTACCCTACGGGAAATTGGTGCAAATTGCCACTGACGGACCTATCACAGAACTGGTTCCTGTGCTCCAGTTAGTTGCAATTTTCACATTTAGTGAAATAAAATTATCAGAATAACCTTTTGTTCAACATATTTCAAAAGTTTTTTTTTCATTTCGGGTTCGATTAGGAGCCCAAATTGAAAGAGATTTCTAAGAGTTTGTCCGAGACTGGTTCCTGAAGACCTGTTTATGGGTTGCTCCTGCTAAATTGTCCCAGGACGTGTCCTTTGGGATGAGTCCAAGACGCGTCCTAAAATGTAAGTTTACTCCGTCAATGACAAACCCATGTTAAAGTGGACGGTCCCTTCCATACGTTTTGGTCAGAACTGGGACTGGTCCATACACACCAAGGACTAGTCCTGTACCAGGTCTGTGGTTGATCCGTTTCCCGTAGGGTAGTTCCACACTTTTCTTAGCAAAAAATTGGGAGTTGTTCTAAAAGCACAACTTTAAAAGCACTTCCAAAAATATCCTCACAAAGAAGTTAACTATTTTAACTACACAGGCAGTTTATTTACTTCATTTTTTTATATTTTAATGCTTAATTTGTTGTTTTCTTTTTTCAA
The DNA here is from genome assembly GCF_050003625.1 of Haematobia irritans. Classification (NCBI taxonomy): domain Eukaryota; kingdom Metazoa; phylum Arthropoda; class Insecta; order Diptera; family Muscidae; genus Haematobia; species Haematobia irritans. The sequence continues at coordinate 151,764,962 of NC_134400.1, read as the reverse complement.
ATAGTTTAAAAAAAGAGTAAGAATAAATAAAATGGTACAAATTATTCAAATTTTGCCACAAAAATGCTAAATCCATTATAGAAAAATCGATAATATTTGAAAATAGTCGAAGGAAAACGTTTCAAACAAGCGTTAGAATGCATTAAAAATCATAAAAAAGTATAAAAATTATTTATTTGGGAAAATATCACAAAATTTTTAATTCACATTCAAAACACTGAATTCGGATCACACCTTAAGAAGTGATGCAAATTCATTGCAACGGCTGTTGAAACGGTGGACATTCGTTCTATGACAAGTTCATATTACATTCATCGCTTCTCCGCCAATTTTGTACCACTTCCAGACCCAAAAAGAACATTTTCACTTCTTTTTTGGCGACACTTTTTTTGCAGTATTATTAATATTAATTTATTAATTTTAGAGAGAAGTTCACCAATGTAGTATCACAATGGACTGAATAGTCTAAGTGAGCTTGATACATCGGGCTGCCACCTAACCTAACCTAACCTAATATTAATTTATGAAAGAATATTTTTAATATCAATTACTATTTTTTATTCAACTAAATCATAAATTCAACCACAGCTTTATTTCATAATTATCAGACTTCTACCACAACCCAAGTAATTCGATTGTGCATGAAAGTCTTTAGTGGAACTTTGTGCGTTGTACGACTATATACTTGTTTAATTTTTATAAAAATGTAAAATAGTAAATAGGTTTTCAAATTCTGGGGGGGGGGCTAAAATTTTTCTGGGGGGCCTAAGCCCCCTCCCCAGAGGCCTTCCTACGCTTATGGGTCTACATTTGCCCTCATAAATGGTCTAGGAACCATAATATAAAAATAATAAAATGCTGCGAACATGAACAGATATATGATGGTTATTTATAGTTTTTCTTTCGGAAGCAAAAAGTAGCAAAAAGTCTGCTGATACAGGGATAACAGTAACTGTTTGCTAAAATAGCCCACTAAAACCCATTCGAAAATCAGATGAGAAAGGAGAAAACAGTCAGTGATTGCTGATCTAACAAACATTTTGTGCTATTTTTCAACTCGATTACGCGTAAACAGGTTTTAATTTGCCTGAAAAAAAAAGACAAACAAGTTGAATTAGGGCCTATCGTAAGACAATAAAAACAATTACAGTGTGGCTGATATGTAATGCAACCAAGTAGAGTGCTTTTGTAAATTTTATTTTTCAAAAGCAAAAAATGTCGCAAATAGAATCAAATTTTAGAATCTCTTTAGACTGGGCTATCTTTGGCACGAAATATGGCCTTTTGGTTGGGTTAGGTTATGGAGGATGAGACCAGAAAATGGTAGGAGTCTTCTGTTGCCTCTGGGTCCAGACACCATCTACAAATATCGTCAGTCATTAAGCCGATCCTTACCATGTGTTTTCCAAGGGTGTTGTGTCCTTTTATGATGCCTATCAATACTATCAGATCATCTATGCGATTCGCCATCAGAAAAACAGAGTTCTTGCGGCTATTGTCGTCCCATATTAGTTTTGTTTGCTCGCAGGTCGCAGAGGAAGCCCAACGTTCCTTCCATAAATCATCGTATCTTACATTGATCCTGTAAGTATATAAAGATAGCCAACACATCTGCCTCCTCATTTCCCATTATTCCATAATGTCCAGGTACCCAGCACAAAGTGATATTATGCTGTGCAGTGAGAACTCTAAGCTCTCCATGACAGCGGCTGATAACCTTCGACGTTATGTTCAGATTTCCTAAGGCTTTTATTGCTGCCTGACTGTCGATGAAGAAGCTGATATCGCTCCTGAATATTGGCCTCATCAACAGTAGTTCCGCAACCTTCGCAATGGCAAATACCTCCGCTGCATCCGTCATCCATCTTGTATGAAACCCTGATAACCAACTCTTCGCAGTAGATACCACTGCCCGTGCCCTCAGCCATCCGTATATATATTCAGGTCTCCAAAATGTATGCGTCCCTCTCTACACTCCTCTATACTTATATAATCGATCTCAGCTGTCCCTCATATACATGATGAGTCGCCATAAAGTCACCATATGTCACCATAAAATCACCGACAAAGCCCTTACACTCTACATGAAAGTGTCTCTGTTGAATTTGAGTCCATTGTCAACCTCATTGGAGAAAACCAAATTCGTGCAAGCGAAGCAACTCACTGGCTCTTTCCATTCTACTTTTTGTGTGCTCTTGTATTGTTTTGAACTTCAATGGCTTTAGTCCAAGCTAATTTTTCAATATGTGTTGCACACAATATGATGTTGCCGTTTTGTTCGTCCTTTTTTTTTTTTTTTGATGCGATGCAACATTGACAGTATCACGGTAAAGACCAATGATACGATGTATTCTTATTTAAATGCTGAAGTGCTCCAACGATAAACACTTGTAGTTTTCAGCCAAATATGAACCAATAGCACTACCACGCTTTCAAGAATTTTTGTTTACTAGGCCATGAATCACAAAAATATAAAAGCCGGCAACGACTGCTGGTTTTAGTAGACTTTTCTATGAGTGTAGTATAAAATTATGGAACATTATAAAGATGAAAGATTTTTGCCCATATGCAAAACAATTTATTAACAGTTTATCTAATATGGCAAAAATAGGCTTGAAGTTTTCTTTAACTTTTTTTGTATATGGGGGTTAATGTTTAAAGGGTTATAGATTACAATGTAGAAGAGTTATATTCAAATAAATTGATTAAAATAATTTTAACAGTATTTTCCAGGATTTATTTTTTGTATAATTCTTATATGAATCTATCCGTTATGATTATGATAGTTATGTGTTTGTGCCTTATTTTGTGTGTTTTTTTATTCCATCCTATATTCTATGTTGTTGTGTTTATACTCTTTATCCTGTGTTTGTTTTCTTTTTCTGCTTTAATTATTTTATTTTCTCTTCTTTTTATTTTTTTTTTGTAATCAAAATAAATACCTACCAACTACCCTTCATTAATCATAATCCCAATAAATCTAAAATAAAACACTTGCATTATGAATCTATCGATGATTGTTGATTGGCATGCTTAAAAACAACCCCCTATATTACAATAATATATTAAAAAAAAAAGGATAGAAATCTCATTGAAATGCATACCAATCTTAATTCGACAAATCCCTCAAATTACAATAAGAATAATGATAATGTCTACAATAATGCTGTAGGCATTGGTGGTACTGGTGGTTCAATGAAATATTCCAAAAGTGATTATGATGCCTTTAGACCAACTGCGCATTTCAATCAAAACATTGATAGTTTTTACAAAACTCCCGTCGATGATTTACGCAATCTAACATTGGGAAATGATACATTTATGGATTCTTTGGATTTATCCCAGAGGCATAATAATCCAAATTGTAATACACATTTGTCATATCCCTCTTTATATCCCCATGTTGAAATTATCAATAATAATAATAATAATAATAATGATCTATATGCAATGGTAAAATCACCATCATCTTCTCCTACACCATCTGACGCCTCACCCTTGTCCCATGTATTTTCACCATCATATGCCGGTGCCCCAAATCCACTTCAATCTGATGTATTCAATGCATCAAATATCGCCACCCATAACAACAATAACTTGCGCGACAACAACAATTCTTCCTATTCATACAAGAACAACACGTATTTAGGATCAACAGCAACAAATACTTCTGCAACAATTCCAAATGCTACATCAATCTCCCCAACGTCGTCGTCTTCATTTGCCTCAACCTATAGTAACATCCTATCGGCATCCTTGGCTGCCACACCGGGAGTAACAATTATGCCCTTGCATCAGGATATGCAACAACAGCAAAATGTGGGTGCAAATCTTTTTGGTTATGGTTTTTATGATACCACTACTAATGATCTCAATAATCAGTGTAAACTGGAAGTGAGTACTGTTGTAAGTGTATGGGGTAGATTTCGTTTTTTTTCGTTTTCGTTTTTGTTTTTTCTTGCTTTGAGTTTTAAATGTTGATTTTTTTATTACATTTTTGGTTATATTTAATATTTTTAATGCTAGACATTTCTATTAGTTATTGATTGATGGCCAACATCAAATGCCGATTTTATTCGACTTTTAAAAAATCTAAAGTCGATTTTGAAGACGATGATAAATCGAATTTATATTTTGAACTTTTTTTTTGACAAAATTACAAAAAAAAATCTAAATTTCTAAATGTTGATTTTTATTTATTAACATTTTTTTTGACATGTTCAATATATTTTAATCACAAATTCTTTTTTGTGATTGATGGGAAATTTTTGATGTAATCATCCTCCCAAACGTGGACAGTTGTCAGGGGACGTTTGCTATATTAACACTGCTATATTAAATTGCTATATTAAAATCAACCTCTCATACCTGGACACCTCTCAAATGTGGACAAAATTTAGGCAACCGTGAATGTCCATCTCTCAGAGGTTTCACTGTACATAGGGTAGTCAATTTTAATCCATTTTCAATATATGAAAAATTGATTTTGAATGGGATGAAAAGTATACTTTGTCTTTTCAGAAGAAATTCAAATGTTTAAAGTTTGATATTTATGTATGCAGCGCAAATGAGTAATGCGGATTGACGACAAATAACGTATTTCGTGTCTCAAAATACGAGTACGAAGCACAGTTAGTAGAATTCTACCAAAAATTTTAGATTATTTACCATTTGGTAGAATTCTTGATGTTTTGCTAGATTTTGCAAAATATTCTTCTTCAACTAATAGGTACTTCACAAATTTTCTATTGAAATAAAATTTTTACAAAATTTTCTACAGAAACAAATTATTTTTTTCCTATAGAAGTAAAATTGTGACACAATTTTTCATAGAAGTAAAATTTTGACAAAATTTTCTATAAAATTTTATTTTTAAAAATTTTCCATAGAAATAACATTTTTACAAAATTTTCTACAGAAATAAAATTTTTACAAAATTTTCCATAGAAATAAAATTTTTACAAAATTTCCATAGAAATAAAATTTTGACAAAATTTTCTATAAAAGTTTTTTTTTACAAATTTTCCATAGAAATATAATTTTGACAAAATTTTCTACAGCAATAAAATAAATTTAAAAAAATTTCCTATAGAAGTAAAATTGTGGCAAAATTTTCTATAGAAGTAAATTTTTCTATAGAAATTAAATTTTTAGAAATTTTCCATAGAAATAAAATTTTTACAAAATATCCTATAGAAGTAAAATTATGTCAAAATTTCCGATAGAAGTAAAATTGTGACAAAATTTTCTATAGATGTAAAATTTTGACAAAATTTCCTATAGAAGTAAACTTGTGACAAAATTTTCTATATGTTAGAAATAAAATTTTTGCAAATTTTCCATAGAAATAAAATTTTGACAAAATTTTCTACAGAAATAAAATTTTCACAAAATTTTTTACAGCAATTTAATAATTTTCTATAGAAGTAAATTTTTCTATAGTAATTAAATTTTTAAAAATTTTCCATAGAAATAAAATTTTTACAAAATTTTGGCAAAATTTCCTACAGAAGTAAAACTGTGACAAAATTTCTTATAGAAGTATAATTGTGACAAAATTTTCTATAGAGGTAAATTTTTGACAAAATTTCCTATAGAAGTAAAATTGTTACCAAATTTTCTATAGAGGTAAAATTTTGACAAAATTTCCTACAAAAGTAAAATTGTGACAAAATTTCCTACAGAAGTAAAATTGTGACATAATTTTCTATAGAAATACAATTTTTACAAAATTTCCATAGAAATAAAATTTTGACCAAATTTTCTATAGAAATAAAATTTTTACAAATTTTCCATAGAAATAAAATTTTTACAAAATTTTCTATAGAAATAAAATTTTTAAAACAAATTTCCTACAGAAGTAAAATTGTGAAAAAATTTTCTATAGAAGTAAAATTGTAACAAAATTTTCTATAGAAATAAAATTTTTGCAAGATTTCCTATAGAAGTAAATTTTTGACAAAATTTCCTATAGAAGTAAAACTATGACAAAATTTCCGATAGAAGTAAAATTTTCTATAGAAATAAAGTTTTTACAAATTTTCCATAGAAATAAAATTTTGAGAAAATTTTCTATAGAAATAAAATTTTTACAAATTTTCCATAAAAATGAACTTTTGACAAAATTTTCTACATAAATAAAATTTTTACAAGATTTCTTTTAGAAGTAAAATTGTGACAAAATGTCCTATAGAAGTAAAATTGTGACAAAATTTTCTATAGAGAAAAATGTTGACAAAATTTCCTACAAAAGTAAAATTGTGACAAAATTTCTTATAGAAGTATAATTGTGACAAAATTTTCTATAGAAGTAAAATTTTGACAAAATTTCCTATAGAAGTAAAATTGTTACAAAATTTTCTATAGAAATAAAATTTTTACAAAATTTTCTATAGAAATACAATTTTTACATATTTCCCATAGAAATAAAATTTTGACAAAATTTCCGATAGAAATACAATTTTGACAAAATTTTCTATAGAAATAAAGTTTTTTTGTTTGTTAGTTTTTTCGTAAAATTTTCTTCAAATTTTGGTAGATTATTTTTGGCTCGAGTGACAACTGTGGTACGAAACCGAGAAACGTCGAAAGGCGATTTTTCGCTTGCGAACAGCTGCTCTAAAGGCAATACTTCGATTGATCATTTATATATATTTTTTCGGAATAAACTCTCAAACATTTGAAAAAAAAAATCGCATTTTTAATTTGCGTTCCTAATAGCTGATGTCTAGCATTTGGTAGAAAACGTTTTTTTTTCCTTGTTTGTAGAATGTTTGGAAAATTTAATATTGAAAATCAAACAATTTAATTTTGACGTGACAATATTTTAACACATTGTTCATTTCCATTTATCGAATTTTTATTTATTGATCGCGATATTGGTACGAAAAAATTTTAAAGATCAAGATGCAATCAGACATTGAACATTTATGCTATGAATTAGGGAAATATTGATTACGTGATAATTCTTACTTTCGCTTATACGAGTGGATATTTCGATGATCATTTGGAGTATTTTCCTTTTTAAAGTAATGTCGAATAGGAACGATCTAAAATCAATAATTTTTATTTTATTTTATTTATATTTTGCTTAAGCGCAAAACAAACAACAAACGAAATCTTTTAGATATTTAAAATACTGACTTTTATGAGAAAAGGAGATTTTAAGTCTTGAAAAAGCAAAATTTCAAGTGAGTGTCGCATAACCGAAATTCGCAGTGTCCCAACAAATATGGAAGTGATGACATTTAAACGATAGGGTGAGTGCAGCAAATGTGGTACAGGCTCGTACACACAAAGAAAATTTCATTAAGTCAACCAACGAAAAATTGTCATTGATATAACGAAACATTTTCATTAATACAATGAAAATATTCGTTAATAGTACGAAACGTTACGTTGATTGACAGAAAAATCATTATAATAATGAAAAATTTCGTTGTATTAACGAATTTATTTCGTTGACTGACTTTTAACGACACATTTCGTTAATATTTATAACGAAACTTTTTCTATTAGTGTAGTGTGGTATAGTAGCTTTTTTCGCTATCTAACAACATACGAATAACTAAAACAAGCTGAATAGATTGTGGCTGTCAGAAAATGAAGCAATCAATGATCTGTTTGATTTTTGCAACTCTTTTCTTTGTGCCAGTTGAAAAAAAAAATCACATCTACTCGTACCTGTGTTCGAATGGTTTTTTTTTTGTTTGTTTGGGTGGTTCTTAATAATTTCGTTTTGTGTGAAGGTATATTTTCAATTTATTAATATTCGGAAGTAAATAACTGACGAGTACTAAATAAGCATAAAATGTATGCAATTGCGATTCATATATTGTATTTTTGTTTTTTTACAAAAAAAAATCTACATTATGGTGTACCATATTACCAGCACATTTTATGAATTCGTGCTTAATGTGTTTTTTATTTAATTCGCAAATATATCCGAAATTATGGGTTTCTTATTTTTCGCTCATAGTTGCGTGGCTAACACTAGTAAAATGAATGTGGTAAAATCTTAGCCTCGTCGGAGAAAAAGAAAAAAATTGGCTATCGAAAAACAAATGGGTATACCACATTTACTACACTCACCCTACTATCGATAGTCATTGAAAACTATCGATATTGACGCAAAAAGTTAACTTTTGTTTAAAGTTCTATTCTCCATGCACACTGCACATGCTCCCAGCTGCCTTTTAACCTTGATGAAAAGCAGATGCCGAGAATGCTGATTTATTGCCCCTAGATATTCCATTTCTGAGCCTAAAAAATGACGAACAGTTAAAGGAACAACAGTTTTGTAGAGCAGAAAGAGCTACTTCGAATGAACAGATTGATATTGCTAAGCAAACAAAAAATCGTTGCAAAATAATTCTACTGAAAAACTCTTAGGTTACAACCAAATATTTATAGCATTTTCTGTTTATTTTTTCCGCTCGAACTATAATGTTTTTAATACACTCTAAAGCTTGTCTGAAACGTATGACTTCAAATATTTTCAAAAATTTGTAATTTTTCTAGAATGGATTTAGCATTTTTATCGACAAAATTTGAATAATTTGTTCCCTTTTTATTAACTCTTACTCTGTTTTTAATCTATTTGAAACAAAAAATGTTAAAATTACCCATTAGAAATATGAACAAGTATATACGGCCGTAAGTTCGGCCAGGCTGAATCTTATGTACCCTCCACCATGGATTGCTTAGAAACTTCTACTACAGACTGTCACCCACAATCGAATTACTTGGGTTGCGGTAACACTTGCCGATGGCAAGGTATCTTAAAACTTCTTAACATCGTCTTCTAAATTGAAAGTTAGTCCATACGGGGACTAAAATTTTCAATAGAAATAAAATTTTGACAAAATTTTCTATAGAAATAAAATTTTGAAAAATTTTCTGTAGAAATTTAATTTTGAGAAAATTTTCTATAGAAATAAAATTTTGAGAAAATTTTCTATTGAAATAAAATTTTGAGAAAATTTTCTATTGAAATAAAATTTTGACAAAATTTTCTATAGAAATAAAATTTTGACAAAATTTTCTATAGAAATAAAATTTTGAAAAATTTTCTGTAGAAATTTAATTTTGAGAAAATTTTCTATAGAAATAAAATTTTGAGAAAATTTTCTATTGAAATAAAATTTTGAGAAAATTTTCTATTGAAATAAAATTTTGACAAAATTTTCTATAGAAATAAAATTTTGAAAAAATTTTCTATAGAAATAAAATTTTGAGAAAATTTTCTATAGAATTAAAATTTTGAGAAAATTTTGTATTGAAATAAAATTTTCTATAGAACTAAAATTTTGAGAAAATTTTCTATAGAAATAAAAATTTGAGAAAATTTTCTATAGAAATACAATTTTGAGAAAATCTTCTATAGAAATAAAATTTTGAGAAAATTTTCTATTGAAATAAAATTTTAAGAAAATTTTCTATAGAAATAAAATTTTGGCAAAATTTTCTATAGAAATAAAATTTTGACAAAAATTTCTATAGAAATAAAATTTTGACAAAATTTTCTATAGAAATAAAATGTTGACAAAAATTTCTATAGAAATAAAATGTTGACAAAAATTTCTATAGAAATAAAATTTTGACAAAATTTTCTATAGAATTACAATTTTGACAAAATTTTCTATAGAAATAAAATTTTGACAAAATTTTCTATAGAAATAAAATTTTGACAAAATTTTCTATAGAAATAAAATTTTGACAAAATTTTCTATAGAAATAAAATTTTGACAAAATTTTCTATAGAAATAAAATTTTGACAAAATTTTCTATAGAAATAAAATTTTGACAAAATTTTCTAAAAAAATAAAATTTTGAGAAAATTTTCTATAGAAATAAAATTTTCACAAAATTTTCTATAGAAATAAAATTGTGACAAAATTTTCTATAGAAATAAAATTTTGACAAAATTTTCTATAGAAATAAAATTTTAAGAAAATTTTCTATAGAAATAAAATTTTGACAAAATAAGCTAAAGAAATAACATTTTGAAAAAGTTTCTATAGAAATAAAATCTTGACAAAATTTTCTATTGAAATAAAATTTTGACAAAATAAGCTATAGAGATAACATTTTGAAAAAGTTTCTAAGAAATAAAATGTTGACAAAATTTTCTATTGAAATAAAATTTTGACAAAATTTTCTATAGAAATAAAATCTTGACAAAATTTTGTATCGTAATAAAATTTTATCAAAATTTTCTATAGAAATAAAATGTTGGTAGTTTAGTTTTGGCGATATGGACCAATTTTTGTGTTCGGGTATATAACTATAGACCTATATGGACCAACTTTAGCATGGTTGTTAGCGGCCATATACTAGCTTAATGTACCAAATTTCAACCGGATCGGATGAATTTTGTTCTTCCAAGAGGCTCCGGAGTTCAAATCTGGGGATCGGTTTATATGGGGGCTATATATAATTATTGACCGATATGAACCAAGTTTTGCATGGTTGTTAGAGACCTTATACTAACACCACGTACTAAATTTCAACCGGTTCGGATGAATTTTGCTCCTCCAAGAGGCTACGTAAGTCAAATCTGGGGATCGGTTTAGGTCATCTGCCCATGCCACTGCAATTTGTAATAAGCTCCGTGGTAGAAACAAGGTCCTCAAGTCACTTGCCGGCAGTACTTGGGGTGCGGACAAAGAAACCTTGCTAACTACTTATAAGGGAATTGGCCGGTCAGTGGTAAACTATGCAGCGCCAGTGTGGACACCGCAGACCAGTGATACGCAGTGGAATAACATACAAACCTGCCAGAACGCTGCTCTTAGAACTGCGACTGGGTGTCTCCGCAGCACACCCCTGGATCACCTTTATGTGGAGACAAAGATCATCCCTGTGCGAAGACACAACTACATGTTGTCAAAGCAGTATCTCCTGGGTTGTTATCGCAGTAATCATCCAAACCACCATCTTATGGATACACAACCACCACCCAGGAACGTAAGGGTTGATATACATAATCTAGAGCGCGAGATCCAGCGCTATAAAAGAGAGCCTCTAGATCAAGCAGCGTACCAGGCAGGTTTGAACAGGATTCATGAGGATACTGTAGCTGAAGCGGTGAGAAGCTACAAGGTTAATCCTGTTCTTTGAGTCCGACCACCGCCCATAGCACCGGAGGAAAGAGACCTCCCACGGCAGACAAGGGTAGTTTTGGCCCAATTAAGATCAGGCAAGTGCAGCCGCCTCAATTCCTACTTATCGGTGATTGATAGCAGCGTAGCTGACGTTTGTCCAATTTGCAACCAAGGGCCACACGACACGCGTCATCTTTTCTCTTGCCCAGCCAAACCAACCCGACTTACCACCAGATCACTCTGGACACACCCCACCTTAGTCGCAGAGTTCCTTGATCTGCCAACAAGCTGATGTACCAAGCGTATAACATGAAATGGATGAGATCACAATAAACTGTTACAACAACAACATCGGTTTATATGGGGGCTATATATAATTATGGACCGATATGGACCAATTCTTGCATGGTTCTTAGAGACCATATGCTAACACCACGTACCAAATTTCAACAGGATCGGATGAAATTTGCTTCTGTAATACCTACATCAATAACAATTAAATATGCCAAGTTTCAAGTCGATAGCTTGTTCCGTTCGGAAGTTAGCGTGATTTCAACAGACGGACATGCTTAGATGGACTCAGAATTTCACCACGACCCAGAATATATATACTTCGATGTGTTATAAACGGAATGACAAAGTTAATAAACCCCCATCCTATGGTGGAGGGTATAAAAAATGTAACTTATAAAAAATTGATTTAAAAGAACTTCCTGTGCAGTTAAAATAAAGAACATCTTTGGGAGGACATTTTTGGAAGTGCTTTTAAAAGTTGTGCCTTTAGAAGAACTTTTTTAGAAAGAATTTATATATATATATATATATATATATATATATATATATATATATATATATATATATATATATATATATATATATATATATATATATATATATATATATATATATATATATATATATATATATATATATATATATATATATATATATATATATATATATATATATATATATATATATATATATATATATATATATATATATATATATATATATATATATATATATATATATATATATATATATATATATATATATTTATATATTTATATATATATATATATATATATATATATATATATATATATATATATATATATATTTATATATATATATATATATATATATATATATATATATATAATTTTTTTAATATATATATATATAAATATGCTTAGGAGTATTAAACAAAAAATGTTGTTGGTTTTTTTTTAAAGTAAAACTATGGAAAATGCTTACTAATAATGATGAATGCTTTTAAAACTCTTAAGCTAATGCTAATTAAAATATTCCTTGCAATTTTATATCTTGTAGCCAACAATGGAAGCTTGGACGCTTAAATAAAATGGGTAACACATATAATAAAACTAATTTGTTTGTTTTTTTTTGTAACATGAATTAATCTTTCTCTAAACAACACCGCATATAATTAATTTAAAAACGCCCTTCAAAACAAATTTACTAATTCTTTTTGTAGATTTTAACAATGAACAAAATCCCAATACTAATCTCATTAATAGTTGTTCTCTGTAGTGTCTTCTATTTAGAGTTATCTAAATTTTGTTAATAGAATTGGTTCGATATTCTTGTTATACTATTTGCATGCTTTGTAATAGAACCAAATCCACAACTTGCAACACATTTTTATTGTATTTTTCTAATATATTTGTTTTTTATTTTTTTTTAATTTATTTTCCAGAATAACAACAATATGCCTTGGATAAAGCCAGAAGCCGCAGCATCGAATCCATTTTTGTCATAAATTTAACGAAAGCGGAGCATCACAGACATTATGGAAAAGAAACATGGAAGTCTGTTCTTTTTATTTAGAAATATTGTTTAAATTTGTTTTAATTAAGTCCAATACGACTACATGATTTACACACACATACATTTCATGGGGTTGAATAATTTTCCAGAAAATTAAAATCAAGAAAATTATATTCAAATTGTTTAAAGTTTTTATTTCTTTAGAAAAATCATTTACACATACACACACATACATATAAAGCAAATACATACACAAAAAAAACATACATACACGTAAATGCCTATATAAATAAATTTAAAGAAAAACAAAATCAAATTGAAAATAATATTTTTTATGTAAATGTAGCGTAGACCGATGGCGCGATTAAAAAAAAAAGAAAGCGAAAACAAAATCGAGATGATCGTAAATTATTTTTTTTATTCTATAAGTATTATAATTGTAATAAAATTAAAAAAAAACACAACAACAACAAAAGATAAATGCTTAAAATTTAAGTTTTGAAAAAAAAACTATGAGTATTACATAAATGGATGTTAAAATTATGGTAAGTTTCAAGGGTGGCCGATTACGGCCGGTTCGAATTTTAAATACACACTATCTTAAAACGCAATAGATTGCCGATAAAAAGGACATCTGGGAATTCAGATAATATCGAATCTGTAGTAAATTTTATATACACTGAAAAAAATATTGTCGTCTGGACAAGATTTTAAATTTCAAGCAAATCCGATAAAAAATTGCGGTTTACATAACCTCAAAAAGTCAAATTGGGAGATTGGTCACCAAATTTGGCATATAGCGGTATGGACCTAAAATACCTCTAGAGTTCTATTTCTTTAACTTTTATTAATTTTTAATTGAAATGTCTTCAATCACAAAAATGATAGTATCAATTAAAAAGTTAATTGAAAGTCAATTAAAAAATTAATTGATCCATTTGAAAAATTAATTGAAACTTAATTTTTGTGATTGATTTATTTTTTCTTCTATCAAAAATTTTTTCAATCAATTAAATTTTTAATAACTAATAAGTCTTTAATTGGAAAAATTTTCGTGAAATTTTTTTCTGTTTAACGCTTCGAATACCTTTCATTTGATTTTTAACAGGATAATTGACCGACGCTGAATAGATAAATTTCTAATGGTTCCGCCGTCAAGCCGCGCCGGTAGCAGTAATTAGAGAGCCAGAGGTGAAAAATGGGGATCGGTTTAATTGTAGTTATATATAACAGGTTGGCTGATAGGTCCCCGGTCTAACAAAGAAAAACACATTTTTTTGTCAGAATTCGTTTTTATTATTCAACATAGTTCCCTTCAAGAGCGATACAACGATTGTAACGACCTTCCAATTTTTTGATACCATTTTGGTAGTACTCCTTCGGTTTTGCCTCAAAATAGGCCTCAGTTTCGGCGATCACCTCTTCATTGCAGCCAATTCTTTTCCCTGCGAGCATCCTTTTGAGGTCTGAGAACAAGAAAAAGTCGCTGGGGGCCAGATCTGGAGAATACGGTGGGTGGGGAAGCAATTCGAAGCCCAAAACAGAGGCCATTACTTTGCCAGCGGACTTTTGAGTCTTTCCACGCTTCGGAGACGGTTCACCGGTCGCTGTCCATTCAGCCGACTGTCGATTGGACTCAGGAGTGTAGTGATGGAGCCATGTTTCATCCATTGTCACATATCGACGGAAAAACTCGGGGTGTATTACGGGTTAACAGCTGCAAACACCGCTCAGAATCATCAACACGGTGTTGTTTTTGTGAGCTCGCGCGGCACCCATTTTGCACAGAGCTTCCGCATATCCAAATATTGATGAATGATATGACCAACACGTTCCTTTGATATCTTTAAGGCCTCTGCTATCTCGATCAACTCAATTTTACGGTCATTCAAAATCATTTTGTGGATTTTTTGATGTTTTCGTCGGTAACCACCTCTTTCGTGCGTCCACTGCGTTCACCGTCCTCCGTGCTCATTTCACCACACTTGCATTTTGCATACCAATCAATTATTGTTGATTTCCCTGGGGCAGAGTCCGGAAACTCATTATAAAGCCATGTTTTTGTTTCCACCGTATTTTTTCCGTTCAGAAAACAGTATTTTATCAAAACACGAAATTCCTTTTTTCCATTTTTTTTTTCACAATAACAAAAGTTGCTTCACAAAAGACGCTCTATCTCACAAACTAATTGACTTACAGACGTTGGTACACGCTCACAAAAAATCGATTCTGTAACATATACTCCCAAACATATTTTGCTTCAAGCATATATATTTTTGGGTATTGCCCAAACATTTATATGTTTGATCTCTTCCAATATATAATATGTTTGAAAGCATATTGGTCTAAACAATATATGTTTGGGTAGTCTAAGTTCCAAACATTTTGTATTTTTGCATCCAAATTCAATAATGTTGTCTTCCAAAAAACAATATGTTATTATGTGAACATATAATATGTTTGGAAGCATTTTGCACCCAAAAATATTATATGCTTAAAAAAATTCTCCCAAACAATATTGTGCTCAAAATTTTATTTATTTATTTATATATTTACAATCATAACGAATTATGAAAATAAACAGGTAATATAGGTTCTAACAACATGGGTTTTCGACCTGAATGCTCAAAATTTTGTTTCTGCCCAATTGTATATTCCCCCACATCCTTCTCACTTCCACGAGATTTTTTAGTTCTTAGCACCTTTTTCTGTAATACAAACATTGTAGAAGAAATTATTCAATTGTATGATTTTTTTTTATTTTAATTTTACCTTTTGCCGGACGGGGATTCGAACAACGGACCACACAGTTTGTAAGGATCAAAGAAGTAGCTGATCAATTGCCCAAGGAAAAATAAAATGTTAATTTTGTAATAACAAGCCACAACCACCAACTTAATTCAATATCGCTCCCTGTTAAATAGCGCTCCAAGCTACTAAACACATATATGTTTATAGGCTATTTCTAAATTAATATATGTTTGCATCCAAGCATATTATATTTACAAACATTTTATGTCCCAAACATAATATGTTCTAACATATTAACATATATGTCCCAAACATGTTATGCTAGTTTATGAACATTATATGCTTGCACTCAAAAATATTGTGTTTAAAAAATTGTGTTCCAAACATATAATGTTTATAGCCAAACATATGAAAAACAGTCTTTTTCAACCGTGTACTATATAAAAAAATATGCATTTAATACTAGCGACGCCATCTATGTGTCATACCGGGGACTTATCAGCCAACCTGTTAGTTAAGAACCGATATAGATCAATTTTTGTGCGATTAATACCAATTTTTGCAAGATCAAATGAAATTTGCTTATTACGGAGGTTCAAGAAGTAAAATCTGGGGATTTATGTGGGAGCTATATATAACTGTAGACCGATATAGGCAAATTTTTGCATGGTTGTTATAAAATTTCAATTTAATCTCATGAAATTTGCTCTAACAAGAGGCTCCGAAAGCCAAATCTGGGGATCGATTTATATGGGGGCTATATATATTTATGGACCGATATAGACCAATTTTTGCGAAAATGTTAGGGACCATATGCTAATGGATTTTGCTCCTCCAAGAGGCTCCGGAGGTCAAATCTGGGGATCGGCTATATATAATTATGAACCGATATGGACCAATTATTGCATGGTTGTTAGGGACTATATACTAGTATCACGTACCAAATTTCTACCGGATCGGATGAAATTTGTTTCTCTAAAAGGCTCCTCAAGCCAAATCTGGGTGTCGGTTTTTATGGGGGGCTATACGTAAAGTGGTGCGATAAGGTCCAGACGGATGGACGGACATCGCTAGATCGACTCAGAATTTCACCACGACCCAGAATATATGTATTCTATTGGGGACCAATATTTCGATGTGTTACAAATGAAAGTTAATTCGTTTGGAGTTGCCACTATATCTAACCTTGTACCATAAATCTCATAACTTAAGGTCTGTTTGCGTGTTTTTATACCCTCCACCATAGGTTGGGGGTATATTAACTTTGTCATTCCGTTTGTAACACATCGAAATATTGCTCTAAGACCCCATAAAGTATATATATTCTGGGTCGTGGTGAAATTCTGAGTCGATCTGTCGATCCGTCTGTTGAAATCAAGCTAACTTCCGAACGAAATAAGCTATCGACTTGAAACTTGGCACAAGTAGTTGTAATTGATGTAGGTCGGATGGTATTGCAAATGGGCCATATCGGTCCACTTTTACGTATAGCCCCCATATAAACGGACCCCCAGATTTGGCTTGCGGAGCCTATAAGAGTAGCATATTTCATCCGATCTGGCTGAAATGGTGTAAGTACATGGTGTAAGTATATAGTCTCTAACAACCATGCCAAAATTGGTCCATATCGGTCCATAATTATATATAGCCCCCATATAAACCGATCCCCAGATTTGACCTCCGGAGCCTCTTAGAGGAGCAAAATTCATCCGATCCGATTGAAATTTGGTACTTGGTGTTAGTATATGGTCTCTAAAACTATGCAAAAATTGGTCCACATCGGTCAATAATTATATATAGCCCCCATATAGACCGATCCTCCGATTTGGCTTGCAGAGCCTCTAAGAGAAGCAAATTTCATCCAATCCGGTTGAAATTTGGTACATGGTGTTGGTATATGGTCTCTAACAACTATGCAAAAATTGGTCCACATCAGTCCATAATTATATATAGCCCCCATATAAACCGATCCCCAGATTTGGCATCCGCAGCCTCTAAGAAAAGCAAATTTTATCCGATCCGGTTGAAATTTGGTACGTGGTGGTAGTATATGATATTTAACACCCATGCCAAAAGTGGTCCATAGTAGTAGATAATAATATATAGCCCCCATATAAACCGGTCCCAAGATTTGGTTTTGGAACCTCTTGGAGGAGCAAATTTCATCCGTGTCAATTGAAATTTGGTACATTGTGCTAGTATATGGCCGGTAACAACCATGCCTAACTAGGTCCATATCGGTCTACAGTTATATATAGCCCTCAGATAAATAGATCCCCAATCACATAAAAATTGGTCCATATCAAGTTCATAATTGTATATAGCCCACATAAAAGCGACCCCCATATTTCAATTCTGGCTCTCTACGTACCGTGCAAAAGTCCATATCGATTCGTTATTATTCGTAGACTTACCTATACATACCTTTTTGTCTAATATATACCACGTATGGACTAACTCACAATTTAGAAAACGATGTTAAGAAGTTTTAAGATACAACAACCCAATTAATTCGATTGTGGATGACAGTATTTCGTAGAAGTTTCTACGCAATCCATGCTGGAGGGTACATAAGATTCGGCCTGGCCGAACTTACGGCCGTATATACTTGTTTTTCTTCTTCTAACTATGATTTTTTAAACGAATGACTTTTGATAATAATATGTGTTAGTTTTTATAGTGTGTGCACTGAAAAACCAGTGAACCCATCAAGACGAAAACTTTTGGCTAATATTAGAAAATTTTGAATATTTTTAGAAAATTTTAACTAAGCAGTATTACGTTGGCATCACTCCGATATCACAAAAATAAGTAAATATTTTTCGATAAATTGACGAAATCTTATTAGACATAATTAATTTTTTTCACTTGTTAAAGAAAATTTTGTAGTTTGAAGGAAAAGAAAATGGAGTTAAAAATTGCAAGAATATCTTTAGTGACATATGAAGTTCATGATGGACGCATTTGTAGTTAAATTTACAAATTTAAAGAAATAATGAACTATTTTTTGAGAAATACGAATTTACTAAATCTTTATGCTTAATTTGTGTATAATTTTCCCCCGTTTTTTAGTTCATTTAACTAATGTATGCAAAAAATTATTAGAGTAAAGGAAACTTTCTCCACACATAATAATTCCATGAACTAAAATAACGTTAAATTGGCTTTTGTGAAATAGAGAGTTCACTTTTTTTTGAGTGTTATGTACAGACAAAAAGTCAGGGCTATGGTATGGTGATTTTTTTAAGTCGATTAAAATATATTTGTGCACCGAAAAAAAGTGAACTGTTTTATAGGAAGAATGAACTACCACACCCTCACAAAAAATCGCTTCTGTAACATATACTCCCAAACATATTTTGCTTCAAGCATATACATTTTTGGGTATTGCCCAAACATTTATATGTTTGATCTCTTCCAATATATAATATGTTTGAAAGCATATTGGTCTAAACAATATATGTTTGGGTAGTCTAAGTTCCAAACATTTTGTATTTTTGCATCCAAATTCAATAATTTTGTCTTCCAAAAAACAATATGTTACTATGTGAACATATAATATGTTTGGAAGCATTTTGCACCCAAAAATATTATATGCTTAAAAAAAAAATTCTCCCAAACAATATTGTGCTCAAAATTTTATTTATTTATTTATATATTTACAATCATAATGAATTATGAAAATAAACAGGTAATATAGGTGCTAACAACATAGGTTTTCGACCTGAATGCTCAAAATTTTGTTTCTGCCTAATTGTATATTCCCTCACATCTTTCTCACTTCCACGAGATTTTTTAGTTCTTAGCACCTTTTTCTGTAATACAAACATTGTAGAAGAAATTATTCAATTGTATGATTTTTTTTATTTTAATTTTACCTTTTGCCGGACGGGGATTCGAACAGCGGACCACACAGTTTGTAAGGATCAAAGAAGTAGCTGATAAATTGCCCAAGGGAAAATAAAATGTTAATTTTGTAATAACAAGCAACCACCACCAACTTAATTCAATATCGCTCCCTGTTAAATAGCGCTCCAAGCTACTAAACACATATATGTTTATAGGCTATTCCTAAATTAATATATGTTTGCATCCAAGCATATTATATTTACAAACATTTTATGTCCCAAACATAATATGTTCTAACATATTAACATATATGTCCCAAACATGTTATGCTAGTTTATGAACATTATATGCTTGCACTCAAAAATATTGTGTTTAAAAATTTGTGTTCCAAACATATAATGTATATAGCCAAACATATGAAAACCAGTCTTTTTCATCCGTGCACGCACGAAAATTGAAATTCACCACTACTGTGGTACAGGGTATAATAAGTTTGTGCATTTGTATGTAACGCCAAGAAGGAAAGTATGAGACCCATCGTTTAATATACTGATCGTCTTAGAATTAAATTCTGAGTCGATTTAGCGATGTCCGTCTGTCTGTCTGTCCGTCTGTCTGTCTGTTGATGTATTTTTGTGTGCAAAGTACAGCTCGCAGTTTTAGTCCTATTGTCCTAAAATTTGGTATGGGCCCTGTTTCGGCTCAAAGACGATCCCTATTGATTTTGGAAAAAATCGGTTCAGATTTAGATATAGCTGCCATATATATTTTTCACCGATCTGGTCATAATTGGCGTGTATATCAACCGATCTTCCTCAAATTCCGTACATCCGAATATTTTATGAGTCTCGAAAAACTTGCAAAATATCAGCCAAATCGGTTCAGATTTAGATATAGCTCCCATATATAGCTTTCGCCCGATTTACACTCATTTGCCCACAGAGGCCAAGTTTTTGCTCCGATTTAGTTGAAATTTTGCACAGGGAGTAGAATTAGCATTATAGCTATGCGTGCCAAATTTGATTGAAATCGGTTCAGATTTAGATATAGCTCCCATATATAGCTTTCACCCGATTTACACTCAAATGACAACAGAGGCAAATTTTTTGCTCCGATTTAGTTGAAATTTTGCACAGGGAGTGTAATTAGCACTGTAGCTATGCGTGCCAAATTTGGTTGAAATCGGTTCAGATTTAGATATATCTCCCATATATAGCTTTCGCTCGATTTACACTCATATGACCACAGAGACCAATTTTTAACTCCGATTTAGTTGAAACTTTGCACAGGGAGTAGAATTAGCATTATAGCTATGCGTGCCAAATTTGGTTGAAATCGGTTCAGATTTAGATATATCTCCCATATATAGCTTTCGCCTGATTTACACTCATATGACCACAGAGGCCAATTTTTAACTCCGATTTAGTTGAAATTTTGCACAGGGAGTAGAATTAGCATTGTAGCTATGCGTGCCAAATTTGGTTGACATCGGTTCAGATTTAGATATAGCTCCCATATATAGCTTTCGCCTGATTTACACTCATATGACCACAGAGGCAAATTTTTTGCTCCGATTTAGTTGAAATTTTGCACAGGGAGTGTAATTAGCACTGTAGCTATGCGTGCCAAATTTGGTTGAAATCGGTTCAGATTTAGATATATCTCCCATATATAGCTTTCGCTCGATTTACACTCATATGACCACAGAGGCCAATTTTTAACTCCGATTTAGTTGAAATTTTGCACAGGGAGTAGGATTAGCATTGTTGCTATGCGTGCCAAATTTGGTTGAAATCGGTTCAGATTTAGATTTAGCTGCCATATATAGCTTTCGCCCGATTTACACTCAAATGACCACAGAGGCCAATTTTTAACTCCGATTTAGTTGAAATTTTGCACACGGAGTATAATTAGCATTGTACCTATGCGTGCCAAATTTGGTTGACATCGGTTCAGATTTAGATATAGCTCCCATATATATGTTTTTCTGATTTCGACAAAAATGGTCAAAATACCAACATTTTCCTTGTTAAATCATCACTGCTTAGTCGAAAAGTTTTAAAAATGACTCTAATTTTCCTAAACTTCTAATACATATATATCGAGCGATAAATCATAAATAAACTTTTGCGAAGTTTCCTTAAAATTGCTTCAGATTTAAATGTTTCCAGTATTTTTATACCCTGCTCCACACTGTGGAACAGGGTATTATAAGTTAGTGCATATGTTTGCAACACCCAGAAGGAGATGAGATAGACACATGGTGTCTTTGGCAAAAATGCTCAGGGTGGGTTCCTGAGTCGATATAGCGATGTCCGTCTGTCCGTCTGTCCGTGAACACATTTTTGTAATCAAAGTCTAGGTCGCAGTTTTAGTCCAATCGACTTCAAATTTGGCACAAGTATGTGTTTTGGCTCAGAATAGATCCCTATTGATTTTGGAAGAAATCGGTTCAGATTTAGATATAGCTCCCATATATATATTTCGCCCGATATGGACTTATATGGCCCCAGAAGCCAGAGTTTTACCCTAATTTGCTTAAAATTTTGCACAAGAAGAACAATTAGTACTATAGCCAAGTGTGCCAAATTTTATTGAAATCGGTTCAGATTTAGATATAGCTCCCATATATATCTTTCGCCCGATATGCACTAATATGGACCCAGCAGCCAGAGTTTTATACCGATTTGCTTGAAATTTTGTATTAACATAACACGTAGTCGTGTATTCAAGTGTGCAAAATTTTATTGAAATCGGTTCAGATTTAGATATAGCTCCCATATATATCTTTCGCCCGATATGGACTTACATGGCCCCAGAAGCCAGATTTTTGGCCGAATTTGGTTGAAATTTTGCACTAGGAGTACAAGTAGTAGTATAGTCAAGTGTGCAAAATTTGATTGAAATCGGTTCAGATTTAGATATAGCTCCTATATATATCTTTCGCCCGATATGGACTAAAATGGTCCTAAAAGCTAGATTTTTGACCCAATTTGGTTGAGCTTTTGCACAGGGAGTGTATTTGGCATTCTAGCTATGCGTGCCAAATTTGATTGAAATCGGTTCAGATTTATATATAGCTCCCATATATAGCTTTCGCCCGATTTACACTCATATGACCACAGAGGCCAATTTTTTGCTCCGATTTAGTTGAAATTTTGCACAAGGAGTAGAGTTAGCATTGTAGCTATGTGTGCCAAATTTAGTTGAAATCGATTCAGATTTAGATATAGCTCCCATATATATCTTTCGCCCGATATGCACTTATATGGACCCAGAAGCCAGAGTTTTATCCCGATTAGCTTGAAATTTTGCACAAGGAGTAAAATTGGTAGTATAGTCATGTGTGCCAAATTTGATTGAAATCGGTTCAGATTTAGATATAGCTTCCATATATATTTTTCGCCCGATATGGACTTATATGGCCCCAGAAGCCCGAATTTTTGGCCCAATTTGGTTGAAATTTTGCACAGGGAGTAGATTTAGCATTCTAGCTATGCGTGCCAAATTTGATTGAAATCGGTTCAGATTTATATATAGCTCCCATATATAGCTTTCGCCCGATTTACACTCATATGACCACAGAGGCCAATTTTTGCTCCGATTTAGTTGAAATTTTGCACATGGAGTAGAATTAGCATTGTAGCTATGCCTGCCAAATTTGGTTGAAATCGGTTAAGATTTAGATATAGCTCCCATATATGTGTTTTTCTGATTTCGACAAAAATGGTCAAAATACCAACATTTTCCTTGTAAAATCGCCACTGCTTAGTCGAAAAGTTGTAAAACTGATTCTAATTTCCTAAACTTGTAATACATATATATCGAGCGATAAATCATAAATAAACTATTGCGAAGTTTCCTTAAAATTGCTTCAATTTAAATGTTTCCCATATTTTTTTTACTAAAATTGTTTTCCACCCTAGTGCATTAGCCAACTTTTGAGTCTATAGATTTTGTAGAAGTCTATCAAATTCTGTCCAATTTGACGGAAGAGATATGGTATCGAAAATTTAGATCTACAAAGTGGCGCAGGGTATAATATAGTCGGCCCCGCCCGACTTTAGACTTTCCTTACTTGTTTTTTACTAAAATTGTGTTCCGCCCTAGTGCATTAGCCAACTTAAATTATAGATTTTGTAAAAGTCTATCAAATTCTGTCCAAATCGAGTGATATTTAAATGTATGTATTTGGGACAAACCTTTATATATAGCCCCCAACACATTTGACGGCTGTGATATTGTATCGAAAATTTAGATCTACAAAGTGGTGCAGGGTATAATATAGTCGGGCCCGCCCGACTTTAGACTTTCCTTACTTGTTTAACTTCACATTTTGAGATTTCCACAAAGCGTTGTTAAAACCAGGAAATTTTAATGCCCTGTTGTACTTTTTAAATGCAGTTCACGAAATTACATGATCTCATAGAAGCAAAAAATTAACTAAAAGTAAAGAAGAAAATCACTGGCGCCAAATCATGACAATTTTAACCGTACAGTAGTTCATTCTTAATATTTTTGAGAATCGTACGAAAACTTTCATTTGTTTTAGTTCATATTGAACTTACATATGTGTACGGTTTATAGTCATGTTTAGTTCATAAAAAAAAGTAAGATTTCATTAAGCTGTGGAAAATTTCGATAAAAATAATAAAATTTAACTACAAGCAAATAATTTTTTTTCCAATAAAAATAAGTTAAATTTAGCGCGAGTTTAACTACGGAAATTTTTTCTGTGTGTAAGGTAAATTTTCACATACCCCAACAAAATATTGGCTTAAAAAATGTATCAATTTTACCATCAAGTATGTAGTTCAAATTTCCCTTAAAAATGTATTTTTTTAATCTACTCGTTTTTTTTTTGCATTTCTATGGTATTATCCCGAAAGGAAACTCAATGGAAACTCAATGGAACATGTCTCAAATTCAATTGACCATTACCATAACCAATAGATGAAATGATTTCCAATGAAACCCCCACCACTATCAAACAATAAAACTTGGATTACAAAAGTCAATATTGACAATTGACGACAATCAGGCAAACGCCATCTCTTCTGCCTGAAATGTTCCTGCCTACATGTATGACCAGGCCGCAGACCAAAAATGTAGTCATTGCCATTTGCATCATTTCGATATTTAGCAAATCGACAAAACATTGCCAATAGGTAGGCAATCGTATTTGTCAAAATGCCAAAATGAGTGCTCAAAATGAAACAAGGCTCAATGCAAATTCGTGTCCGCCGCCGCCTGATCGCCTTTTTCCATGCCTGGCCACTAAAAACCAAACAACTCGTAAATAACACCAAAATGTTTTGTCAATCGTAACAGATCGACACGATTATGTTAATGAATTCACTCTCGACGAGTATACCACCTCCTAGTGTTCATGTTTTTTATGGATTATGGGAATTTTGGGGATGAGAATAGCTACAGGAGAAAGTGTTCACACACATCACTATCAGCAGCATATGCGATTTGTTTGTTAGGTGGACGAATTTTGGAGATGTGCATGTGACCGGAAATTTAAGAAAAATGTCTCAAATCACTTCGTAAGTTAGGATGGTAAGAGAAGTCATCGACTTACTCGTTCATCTCATCATTATATCATAAGTTAGTGCATTTGTATGTAACGCCAAGAAATAGTGGTCATAGACCCATCTTCTAGTATACCGATCGGCTTAGAATTAAATTCTGAGTCGATTTAGCGATGTCCGTCTGTCTGTATATGTAATTTTGTGCACAAAGTACAGTTCGCAATTTAAGTCCGATCATCCTCAAATTTGGCATAGGGCCGTTTCTTGGGACAGAGACAATCGCTATTGGTTTTGGAAAAAATCGGCTCAGATTTAGATATAGCTGCCATATATATTTATCCCCGATTTGGTCATAGTTAGCGTGTTTATCAACCGATTTTCTTGAAATACCGTACATACAAATATTTTATGAATCTCGAAAACCTTGCAAAATATCAGCCAAATCGGTTCAAATTTAGATATAGCTCCCATATATAGCTTTCGTCCGATTTAGACTCATATGACCACAGAGGCCAAAGTTTACTACCGATCTTCGTGAAATTTTGCACAGAGGGTAGAATTGACATTCTACCAATGCTTGGTAAATTTAATTGAAATCGGTTGAAATTTAGATATAGCTCCCATATATATCTTTCGTCCGATTTGAACTTATATGGCCACAAAAGCCAGAGTTTTGCCGTGATTTGCTTCAAATTTTGCACAAGGGGTACGTTTAATAGTATCGTTAAGTGTGTCAAATTTTGTTAAAATCGGTTCAGATTTATATATAGCTCACATATATATCTTTCGCCCGATTTGGACTTATATGGTCTCAAAAGCCAGAGTTTTGCCCTGACTTACTTAAAATTTTGCACAAGCGGTACTTTTAACGATACTATTGTATGTGCCAAATATGGTCAAAATCGATTCAGATTTAGATATAGCTCCCATATATATCTTTCGTCCGATTTGTACTTATATGGCCTCAAAATCAAGGGTTTTGCCGTGATTTGCTTCAAATTTCGCACAAGGAGTACGTTTAGTAGTAGTAATTGCGCCAAATTTGGTTGAAATCGGTTCAGATTTAGATATGGCTCCCAAATATATCTTCCGTCCGAATTGCACTCATATGACCAGGGGGGCTAAAGTTATACTCCCATTTACGTGAAATTTCGCATAGATAGTAATAGAATTATTATTCTAACTGTACACGTCAAATTTATTCAAAATCGGTTCAGATTATATATAGGTCCCATATATACGTACACAAGAGTTGGGGAAATATGGTAGACTGTTACACATTTTAGACCCATTTTCAATAGAAGTTTTCTCCAACTAACTGGATAGCGTTAGCCGATTTAAATTTTAATTCTAGAGATTTTGTAGAAGTAAAAAAATTGTCTCCTTTTATAACTTCCAGCAAATGTGAAGTAGTTGAGATGGTAACACAAATATAATATAGTCGGCCCCGCCCGACTTTAGACTTTACTTACTTCTTTTATTCTACAATGAGAAATATAACATATTGGCCTAATATGGAAGATTATGCAACCTATATTTTTGAATTCAAAATTAAGACAATAGAATAAATTTCTTTAATTAAAAGAAAGCTTAATTAAAAGAAAAGGAGCCACCGTGGTGCAATGGTTAGCATGCCCGCCTTGCATACACAAGGTCGTGGGTTCGATTCCTGCTTCGACCGAACACCAAAAAGTTTTTCAGTGGTGGAATTTCTCACCTCAGTAATGCTTGTACATTTCTGAGGGTTTCAAAGCTTCTCTAAGTGGTTTCACTGGAATGTGGAACGCCGTTCGGACTCGGCTATAAAAAGGAGGTCCCTTGTCATTGAGCTTAACATGGAATCGGGCAGCACTCAGTGATAAGAGAGAAGTTTACCTATGTGGTATCACAATGGATTGAATAGTCTAAGTGAGCCTGATACATCGGACTACCACCTAACCTAACCTACCTAAGCTCGTTGTCTTCATTGTGAATCCATAGAAAATTTTGTCCAAATTTTATTTCCAAAAAAAAAAATTTTGTCAAAATTTATTTCTATAGACAATTTTGTTTCTCTAGAAAGTGTTGTCCAAATTTTATTTCTATAGAAAATTGCGTCAAAATTTTATTTCTATAGAAAATTTTGCAAAATTTTATTTCTATAGAAAATTTCGTCAAAATTTTATTTCTATAGGAAATTTTTTCAAAATTTTATTTCTATAGAAAATTTTGCAAAATTTTATTTCTATAGAAAAATTTTGTCAAAATTTTATTTCTATAGCAAATTGTCTCAAAATTTTATTTCTATAGCAAATTGTCTCAAAATCTTATTTCTATAGAAAATTTTCTCAAAATTTTATTTCTATAGAAAATTTTGTCAAAATTTTATTTCTATAGAAAATTTTGTCAAAATTGTATTTCTATAGAGAATTTTGTCAATATTTTATTTCTATAGAAAATTTTGTCAAAATTTTATTTCTATAGAAAATTTTGTCAAAATTTTATTTCTATAGAAAATTTTGTCAAAATTTTATTTCTATAGAAAATTTTGTCAAAATTTTATTTCTATAGAAAATGTTGCAAAATTTTATTTCTATAAAAAATTTTCTTAAAATTTTATTTCTATAGAAAGTTGTCTCAAAATTTTATTTCGATAGAAATTTTTCTCAAAATTTTATTTCTATAGAAATTTTTCTCAAAATTTTATTTCTATAGAAAATTTTTTCAAAATTTTATTTCTTTTGAAAATTTGCAAATTTTTTTTTATAGAAAATTTTGTCAAAATTTTTTTTCTATAGAAAATTTTGTCAACAATTTTTTTTATAGAAAATTTTGTCAAAATTTTATTTCTATAGAAAATTTTGTCAAAATTTTATTTCTATAGAAAATTTTGTCAAAATTTTATTTCTATAGAAAACTTTCTCAAACTTATTTCTATAGAAGGTTAGGTTAGGTTAGGTGGCAGCCCGATGTATCAGGCTCACTTAGACTATTCAGTCCATTGTGATACCACATAGGTAAACTTCTCTCTTTCTATAGAAAATTTTCTCAAAAATTTATTTCCATTGGAAATTTTTTCAAAATTTTATTTCTATAGAAAATGTTGCCAACATTTTATTTCTATAGAAAATTTTCTCAAAATTTATTTCTATAGAAAATTTTGTCAAAATTTTATTTCGATAGAAAATTTTGTCAAAATTTTTTTTCTATAGAAAATTTGTCAAAAATTTTATTTTTATAGAAAAGTTTGTCAAAATTTTATTTCTATTGAAAATTTTGTCCAAAGTTTATTCCTATAGAAAATGTTGTCAAAATTTTATTTCTATAGAAAATTTTTTCACAATTTTATTTCTATAGAAAATTTTGTCAAAATTTTATTTCTATAGAAAACTTTCTCAAACTTATTTCTATAGAAAACTTTCTCAAACTTATTTCTATAGAAATTTTTCTCAAAAATTTATTTCCGTAGAAAATTTTGTCAAAATTTTATTTATTTACAAAAGTTTGTCAAAATTTTGTTTCTATAGAAAAGTTTGTCAAAATTTTATTTCTGTAGAAAATTTTGTCCAAATTTTATTTCTATAGAAAATTTTGTCACAATTTTATTTCCATAGAAAATGTTGTCAAAATTTTATTTCTACAGAAAAGTTTGTCAAAATTTTATTTCTATAGAATGTTTTGTTAAAATATCTAAACGCCAAAATAATAATTCTTTCCTCTCAAACGAAATTTTAGACAAACAAAGTTGGTTTCTCATTTGCTTTTTGCTTTCAGGAAGTTTATTTGGAAGAAAAGTATATATTTTTTGTGACAAACGTTTATTATTTTCCAGGATGTAAAAACAATTTCATAAAGACTAACTAAAAAAAAAAAAAACAATCTTTTCTGGCTAATTGCATTTTCTCTCATATCTTCCTTACTTCCACGAGGTTTTTTTAGTTCTTAGCACCTTTTTCTGTAATACAAATAATGTAGAAGAAATTATTCGATTTCATAATTTTTTTTTTAAATTTTACCTTCCGCCTGGACGGAGAATCGAACCGCGGAACATGCAATTTGTAAGCCAAGACACTATCCACCGAGCAATGTAGCTGTTATTGTCATCAATAGACAATTATCCCTATAAGTTATATTTATATAGCATAGCTTGCGGCACCCACGAGCCGATTAAACAATCTTTATTTAACAGAAACATACATTGTTTCTGTTACGTGGAGCAGTGGTTGGTACGTCCGCCTTGCATGCCAAGGGTCCTGGGTTCGATCCCTGCTTCGACCGATCACCAAAAAGTTTTTTTGTTGCATATATTCCAGATCTGTTCGGAAGATTCCGAAAAGGTGTTCAACATTACATACTACTATATAAAATTTTTACTATGAAACTGTAAAATGTGTCTTATTAAAGACTTAAAGTCAGAAAAGAACAGTGTTTGATATAAACGAAATGGACTGTTTTGTTGGTTCAAAAATAATATTTTTTATTGAAAAAATAAAAGTTTTGTAACAAACGAATTTTTTTGGTGATCACAACCGACACCGACCCCCAGATTTGACTTCCGCAGCATCTTGAAAAATCGAATTTCGTCCGATCTGTTTTAAATTTCGTACGTGATGTTAATATACGTGGCAAAAATTGGCCAATATCCATCTAAATATAGGTTCCATATAAACCGATCCCCATATTTGACTTCCAGAGCCTTTTGGAAGAGGAATCTTCATCCGATCTGGTTTACATTTGATATGAGATTTTAGTATATGCCCTCTTACAATCGCGAAACAATTGGTCCATATCGGTCCATAATTATAGCTTCCATATAAATTATCCCTCATAAATTGAATTTTGAATCCTCATGGAGGAACAAAATTACTATTATTAATAGACTCCTCTATATAAACCGATCAAGAAGTAACTAGGCTTATATAGGTTTTTAATTTGTCTTTTTATATAAAATAACAGTTATATAACAGTTCCAAAGATTTTGTCCTTACACATAATGATTTTGGTATTGATTCCGAGTCAAAGAAGTGGAGAATTTACGTAACTATAGATTTAAGACACAATCCTCTTTTAAATTTGAGTTTTTCGTATTTGATTTTAGGGAACAAATTTTAATTTATTCGTCGTTCTAAAACGTGTTACCGACAACTTAAATTTCCCAATTCAGACTAGACTTCTAGTAGAAATTATGCTAGGTTTTAAGTCAGAAATGTTGAAAAGCATCTCCTACTTTTTAACAATTTTTTTCTGTGCAGTGGTCAACAAGCTTACAGATTTTTTCAGAATTTGACCTTAGTTAAACCCAAATTTAATTTCATGTTAAGATACCCATTTTCAAGTCGATTCACCTATCTACAAGGACAAAACGACATTATTGAAATGTTAATCGACTTTTGGACAAGGAAAAAACTTTATATTAGAGAAATGCGTCTTCTATGCAAAGCAAAATTCGCATTTGTATTTTAATGACATGAAATCTTTGGCCTTACGACAATATAGTTTTTCAGTGTAGTTATCGTTTTATTAAAAAAGTTTTTAATTTTAGAATTATTTCTTTTTTCGGCATTTTTACATTTTAGATCTGGCCACTCTGCTGTACTCCTATGGTAAAAATGACGAAAAGGAAATCGAAACAGCTACTCCTCCCAAAAGACACGAATGTCTTTGACTCATATTAATTACCAATGGGACTATTAACGAATTGAAGGCAACAGATACAGAAGTAGGTGCTATGTCAGCATATGCATAAGACAAACAGGTAAGGTGCTTGTTTAACCGATTTTTGTAATTTGCACAAACTTATAAGCAATTGAAGCAACATCAATTGAACCAGCATCCAGTAAAATTTTCCAAAATTTGAAAAAAAAACAAGTATATGCGGCAGTAAGTTCGGCCAGGCCGAATCTCATGTACCCACAATCCACAATCGAATTACTTGGGTTGCCGTAACACTTGTCGATGGCAAGGTATCTTTAATATTCTTACCACACTCAAAAAAAGTGAACTCTCTATTTCACTAAAGCCAATTTAACTTTATTTTAGTTCATGGAATTATTATGTTTGGAGAAAGTTTCCTCTACTCTAATAATTTTTTGTGTACGTTAGTTAAATTAACTAAAACCCAGGAAAAACAAGTAAGGAAAGTCTAAAGTCGGGCGGGGCCGACTATATTATACCCTGCACCACTTTGTAGATCTAAATTTTCGATACTATATCACATCCGTCAAATGTGTTGGGGTCTATATATAAAGGTTTGTCCCAAATACATACATTTAAATATCGCTCGATCTGGACAGAATTTGATAGACTTCTACAAAATATATAGACTCAAAATTTAAGTCCGCACTAGGGTGGAACACAATGTTAGTAAAAAACCAGTAAGGAAAGTCTAAAGTCGGGCGGGGCCGACTATATTATACCCTGCACACTTTGTAGATCTAAATTTTCGATACCATATCACATCCGTCAAATGTGTTGGGAGCTATATATAAAGGTTTGTCCCAAATACATACATTTAAATATCACTCGATCTGGAAGAATTTGATAGACTTCTACAAAATCTATAGACTCAAAATTTAAGTCGGCTAATGCACTAGGGTGGAACACAATGTTAGTAAAAAAAATATATGGGAAACGTTTAAATCTGAAGCAATTTTAAGGAAACTTCGAAAAAGTTTATTTATGATTTATCGCTCGATATATATGTATTAGAAGTTTAGGAAAATTAGAGTCATTTTTACAACTTTTCGACTAAGCAGTGGCGATTTTACAAGGAAAATGTTGGTATTTTGACCATTTTTGTCGAAATCAGAAAAACATATATGGGAGCTATATCTAAATCTGAACCGGTTTCAACCAAATTTGGCACGCATAGCTACAATGCTAATTCTACTCCCAGTGCAAAATTTCAACTAAATCGGAGTTAAAAATTGGCCTCTGTGGTCATATGAGTGTAAATCGGGCGAAAGCTTTATATGGGTGATATATCCAAATCTGAACCGATTTCAAGCAAATTTGGCACGCATAGTTACAACGCTAATTCTATTTCTACTCCCTATTCTACTCCCTATTCAAAATTTCAACTAAATTGGAGCAACAAATTGGCCTCTGTGGGCAAATGAGTGTAAATCGGGCGAAAGCTATATATGGGAGCTATATCTAAATCTGAACCGATTTTTGCCAAAATCAATAGGGATCGTCTTTGAGCCGAAACAGGACCCTATACCAAATTTTAGGACAATCGGACTACAACTGCG
This sequence comes from Haematobia irritans, assembly GCF_050003625.1. Classification (NCBI taxonomy): domain Eukaryota; kingdom Metazoa; phylum Arthropoda; class Insecta; order Diptera; family Muscidae; genus Haematobia; species Haematobia irritans. The sequence goes on along the minus strand of NC_134400.1, from coordinate 151,732,697 downwards.
AGCTGTACTTTGCACACAAAAATACATCAACAGACAGACAGACGGACAGACAGACAGACAGACAGACGGACATCGCTAAATCGACTCAGAATTTAATTCTAAGACGATTGGTATACTAAATGGGTCTCAGACTTTTCCTTCTTGGCGTTACAAACAAATGCACAAACTTATTATACCCTGTACCACAGTAGTGGTGAAGGGTATAAATATACACAAATGAAGGATAAAGATTAACTAAATTTGTGTCTTCCGCAAAATAGTTCAATATTTCTTTAAATTTGTAAATTTTACTACAAATGCGTTCATCATGAACTTCGTATGTCACTAAAGACGTTCTTGCAATTTTGAACTCCAATTTTTTCCTTCAAACTACAAAATTTTCTTTAACAAGTGAAAAATCTTAATTATGTCTAATAAATTTTCTTGAATTTGTCGAAAAATATTTACTTATTTTTATGACATCGGCGTTATGCCAGCGTTTGTTATACTGTTTAGTTAAAAATTTCTAAAAATATTCAAAATTTTCTAAAATTAACCGAAATTTTTCTTCCTGGTGGGTTCACTGTTTTTTCAGTGCATCGTCTTCTAAATTGTAAGTATATTAAAAAAATTAAATACGTATATAATTCAGTTTGACAAAATTTTCAATAGAAATAAAATTTTCTATAGAAATAAAATTTTGAAAAAATTTTCTATTGAAATAAAATTTTGAAAAAATTTTCTGTTGAAATAAAATTTTGACAACATTTTCTATAGAAATAAAATTTTGACAAAATTTTCTATAGAAATAAAATTTTGACAAAATTTTCTATAGAAATAAAATTTTGAAAAAATTTTCTATTGAAATAAAATTTTGACAACATTTTCTATAGAAATAAAATTTTGAAAAAATTTTCTATAATTTTGACAAAATTTTCTATAGAAATAAAATTTTGACAAAATTTTCTATAGAAATTAAATGTTGATAAAATTTCCTATAGAAACAAACTCTTTACAAATTTTTCTATAGAAATAAAATTTTGACAAAAATTTTCTATAGAAAAAAATTTTCTATAGAAATTAAATGTTGACAAAGTTTTCTATAGAAATAAAATTTTGACAAAATTTTCTATAGAAATAAATTTTCTATAGAAATTAAATGTTGACAAAATTTTCTATAGAAATAAAATTTTCTATAGAAATTAAATGTTGACAAAATTTTCTACAGAAATAAAATTTTGTATGGTTATTAGAGACCATATATTAACACCACGTACCAAATTTCAACCGGATCGGATGAATTTTGCTCCTCCAAGAGGTTCCGGTGGTCAAATTTGGGGATCGATTTATATGGGGGCTATATATAATAATGAACCGATATGGATAATTTTTTGCATGGTTTTTAGAGACCATATAGTAACACGACGTACCAATTTGCAACCGGATCGGATGAATTTTGCTCCTCCAAGAGGCTCCAGAGGTCAAATCTGGGGATCGGTTTATATGGGGGCTATATATGATTATGGACCGAAATGGATCAATTTTTGCATGGTTGTTAGAGCCTATACAGTAACACCACGTATCAAATTTCAACCGGATCGGATGAAATTTGAAAGAGGCTCCGCAAGTCAAATCTGAGGGTCGGTTTATATGGGGGCTATATATAAATATGGACCGATATGGGCCAATTTTTGTGTGATTGGGAATCGGCTATATATATCTATAGACCGATATGGACCAATTTTGGCATGGTTGCTAGAGACAATATACTAAGACCACGTACCAAATTTCAAACGGACCGGATAAAATTTGCTTCTCTAAGAAGCTCCGGAGATCAAATTTGGGGATCGATTTATATGGGGGATATATATATAATAATGAACCGATATGGACCAATTTTTGCATGGTTGTTAGAGACCATATATTAACACCACCTACCAAATTTCAAACGGATCGGATGAAATTTGCTTCTCTAAGTGGATTCGCAAGCCAAATCTTGGGTTGGTTTATGGGGGCTATACGTAAAAGTAGTCCAATATGGCCCATTTGTAATACCATCCGACTTACATCAATAACAACTACTTATGCCAAGTTTCAAGTCGATAGCTTGTTTCTTTCAGAAGTTTGCGTGATTTCAACAGACGGACAGAGGGACGGACGGACATGCTTAGATCGACTCAGAATTTCACCACGACCCAGAATATATATATACTTTATGGGGTCTTACAACAATATTTCGATGTGTTACAAATGGAATGACAAAGTTAATATACCCCTATCCTATGGTGGAGGGTATAATAACAGAAAATTGTTACCGCAAATTGTGAACGTGCTGCCGTTTCTGGTTGCATGCAATAATGACTTGGTCTCTTGTTGAATTGCATAATTGAAGGAGATTTCCTTTTGGCTTACCAATCTGAATTGAGGTGTTCGAGTGTCTGTAGATGACAATTGTCTTCAGGTTATCAGGATTATTCAATTAACATATTCCAGCAATAATTGAAGCAAACATTCGGTTAATACGAAATGTCATTTAATTTATACAACATGATGGTATCATGTTATAATTGTCATCGCCTAGGATTTTTGTTGATTTAGTCTTTCATTTTGTTTGTAACGCATCGAAATATAGATTTCTAGGTCAAATTCTAAACTAAAACTATTTTGCCTACCAAGACCATTTGTCCACACGCACGCAGAGAAGGAATATGATCACCTCAAACAGGTTTTAAGAGCAAAATGTTATTTTTGTATGGTGACCATGTAACATGTTTGTCACTAAAATGTTATTTTCTCGTCATATATAACCTGCTTGCCGAAATCAGATACATGATTTCCGAGAAAATAACATTGTTGCGAAAACCATGTTACATGGTCACCACCCAAAAATAACATTTTGCTCTTGAAACATGTTTGAGGTGATCATATTCATTTTCTGGGTGCGGACGATGAGTGTTTTTAATTTTTTTTTAGCACTGTGCCAGCATATAATGTTCATAAAACAAGTATATAATGTTTGGACCATATATGTTAATATTTTAGAACCTATTATGTTTGAAACATCAAATTTTCTTCAATATAATGTGTGTGATGCAAGCATATTTTAATTTGGAAATTTCGCATAAACATAGACTGAATCAACACAGTGAACCCACCAAGAAGGAAAGTTTTAGTTAATTTTAGAAAATTTTAATTATTTTTAGAAAATTTTAATTAAATAGTATTAGAAATAAGCAAATGTTTTTGACAAATTCAAGAAATGTTATTATACATAATAAATTTTTTCACTTGCTAAAGAAAATTTTTGAGTTTTAAGGAAAAAATTGAAGTTCAAAATTGCAAGAATGTCTTTAGTGCCATACGAAGTTCAAGATGGGCGTATTTATAGTAAAATCTGCACATGTAAAGAAATAATGATTTTTTTTTTGAGAATTAGGAATTTAGTAAATCGATATGCTTTATTATACCCTCCATCCATCGAAATATTGCTCTAAGACCCCATAAAGTATATATATTCTGGGTCGTGGTGAAATTCTTAGTCGATCTAAGCATGTCCGTCCGTCCGTCCGTCCGTCCGTCCGTCCGTCCGTCTGTTGATGCTAACTTCCGAACGAAACAAGCTATCGACTTGAAACTTGGCACAAGTAGTTGCTATCGATGTAGGTCGGATGGTATTGAAAATGGGCCATATCGGTCCACTTTTACGTATAGCCCCCATATAAAGGGACCCTCGGATTTGGCTTGTGGAGCCTCTAACAGAAACATATTTCATCCGATTCGGCTGAAATTTGGTACATGGTGTTGGTATATGGTCTCTAACAACCATGCAAAAATTGGTCCACATCGGTCCATAATTATATATAGCCCCCATATAAACCGATCCCCAGATTTGGCTTGCGGAGCCTCAAAGAGAAGCAAATTTCATCCAATCCGGCTGAAATTTGGTACATGATGTTGGTATATGGTCTCTAACAACCATGCAAAAATTGGTCCACATCGGACCCCATATAAACCGATCCCCAGATTTGGCTTGCGAAGTCTCCAAGAGAAGCAAATTTCATCCAATCCGGTTGTAATTTGGAACATGGTGTTAGTATATGATCTTTAACAACCGTGCTAGGATTGGTCCATATCGGTCCATAATTATATATAGGCCCCATATAAAACGTTCTCCAGATTTGACCTCCGGAGCCAAATTCATCCGATCCGGTTCAAATTAGGAACGTGGTGTTAGTATGTGTTTGCTAACAACCATACCAAAATTGGTCCAATCACACAAAAATTGGTCCATATCGGTTCATAATCATGGTTGCCACTAGAGCCAAAAATAATCTACCAAAATTTTATTTCTATAGAAATTTTTGTCAAAATTTTCTTTCTATAGAATATTTTGTCAAAATTTTTAATTTCTATAGGAAATTTTTTCAAAATTTTATTTCTAAAGAAAATTTTGTTAAAATTTTATTCCGTTCATAATAAAATTTTCACCATTGCCAAAATTTTATTTCTATAGAAAATTTTGTCAAAATTTTTTTTCTATAGAAAATTTTGTTCAAATTTTATTCGGTTCATAATCATGGTTGCCACTCGAGCCAAAAATAATCTACCAAGATTTTATTTCTATAGAAAATTTTGTCAAAAGTTTATGGACTTACATACAATTTAGGAGATGGTGTTAGGAGGTTTTAAGATACCTTGCCATCGGCAAGCGTTACCGCAACTTAAGTAATTCGATTGTGGAATGCAGTGTTTAGAAGAAGTTTCTACGCAATACATGATGGAGGGTACATAAGCTTCGGCCTGGCCGAACTGACGGCCGTATATACTTGTTTATGTATAATTTTTCCCGGGTTTTAATACATTTAACCAACGTACGCAAAAAATTGTTAGAACAAGTATATACAGCAGTAATTTCGGCCGGGCCGAATCTTAAACAC